>NC_060951.1:11903479-11904905 GCF_022045245.1 Lucilia cuprina
GTCCAGTCTATAGTCTAGTCTATAGTCTAGTCTATAGTCTAGTCTATAGTCTAGTCTATAGTCTAGTCTATAGTCTAGTCTGTAGTCTAGTCTATAGTCTAGTCTATACTTTAGTCTATACTTTAGTCTATAGTCTAGTTTATAGTCTAGTCTATAGTTTAGTCTATAGTCTAGTCTATAGTTCAGTCTATACTGTAATCTGTAGTTTAGGCTATAGTCTAGTCTATAGTCTAGTCTATTGCCTAGTCTATAGTCTAGTCTATAGTTTAGTCTATACTGTAGTCTATAGTCTAGTTTATAGTCTAGTCAACAGTCTAGTCTATAGATTAGCCTGTAGTCTAGTCTATAGTCTTGTTTAGTCAATAGATTAGTTTATAGTCTAGTCTGTAGTTTACATATTAGTCTATAGTCTATTCTAGTCTATAGTCCAGTCTCTACTTTAGTCTGCATCTAGTCTATAGTATAGTTTTCAGTCTAATCAACAGTCTAGTCAATTATCTAATTTATAGTCTAGGCTATAAACTAGTCTACAGTTCTGTCTATAGTCTTGTCTACAGTCTAATCTACAGTGTAGTCTATAGTCTAGTCTATATTCTAGTCTATAGCCTATATGTAATGAGGGCTATTAATAGCATTAAGATGTATTTAAATCATAAATGGAATATATCGATGAGCAATGATTTCGTATTTCTCGAATAAATCAAACTCGATAAATAAAAAAATTAGTTTATCTTATAATATTTATTTTTTTATTAAATAACTTAAACTCTTAAATGAACTTTAACCTAATTTGTACAGAATTAAATAGTTTGATTGTCATTGATTTGCTTTTTATTCTCCTGGGTTTTAGGCATCAGGAAACCCAAACAACCAGCTAATATTAATGCGAATGATGATGTATAGAAAGCTAATTCACAATGACTTTCTATTAGGGCACCCATTATATAACTTCCCGAGACACTGCCAATGCGTCCCAACATTAATGAAATGCAAACAGCCATTGCTCTGATAATAAAGAAATATAAATTAAATCAATTTATTTAATCAAAAGAATGTAAAAGTCCTGAAAAAACTTTAATCATGAACAACTAATTTGTTTATTAAATAGCTTAATAAGTACCTTAAATTTGTTGGGTAGATGTCAACTACAATGGCACTCATAACACTTGTTGCTACACCTGAACACAACATAATAGCGATCATATAAATGGCCGCCAAAGGTATCTTAATCAATATGCTTAAAACTCCAAAAATACCAGAAGCAGCAAGAACTACGACTAGAATAAAAAATTATTAACAATTAGTTATGATGCAAATGATTTAAATCGGTGTTTTTAAAAACTTACATAATATTAGAGTGCGATTGAATTTTTTGCTCGCAAACAGCACACATAACATCAACAACACATACATAACCTCTAATGTG
>NC_060951.1:11905005-11960622 GCF_022045245.1 Lucilia cuprina
TAGACTAGACTATAGACTAGACTATAGACTAGACTATAGACTAGACTATAGACTAGACTATAGACTAGACTATAGACTAGACTATAGACTAGACTATAGGCCAGACTAAAGGCCAGACTATAGACTAGACTATAGACTAAATTATAGGATAGACGAAAGTGTGAATTAAAATTATTCGTGTCAAATATTACCTCGACCTATCCTGAAAAGGAGCTAAACAGAAAAAGAAATTTATGATTCATATTTATACAAGAGAGAGCCTCTAATTTATACAATATCAGACTGTCAAAGAACTTAGAACTGGTGTCCGCCAAGGCAGGACAGAGACAAAGGTGTTGTACAGTTGTCATTGAATGGACTACTTAGACTCCTAGCACGCATATTTAAAATACAGTTCCCTGTCATCACACATACTAACAGAAGTAGTACCATCATAAGATCATTTCATAAATTAAAAAAAAAAACAAATACAATATTCTGAGGAAGAAATAAACGAAAATAAAATCTAGATTAGACATTTTAATCATAATCATAGTTGTTAACATCGTTTCTTTGTCTTCTTTTTTATATAAATAAAATTCAGCACTTAGTACCCATTTAAAAACTATTTATAAATAGTATATTCTAAATTTGTTTTGTTTTTTAACCAAAATAGAATGGTTACCATGTTTGCAAATGTGTATTTAGTTTTTATTAATATTACATTATCACTAAAAAAAATCTTCCTCTATTAAAAAATTGTTTATTTATTTTGCTTTCACACGTTTTTTTTATTTATTTACTTCGCGAGAGATGTTGTTTATTTACATTTCCTTTGGAAAATTGTATATTCTGAGTAAATATTTGAAATTTTACTATTTTTATATCTCAAACACTTTTATTAAGTTATGATCGTAAAACGTAAATAGAATGTATGTCTAAGTATACTAGATGTATAAACAGTTATAAAAATATTAAAAAACCCCTTTTAAATATTATTACATATTGTTTGTGTTGTTTTTAACAGGTTTATACTGAATAGATCCTATGAAATATCAAACAAGTATTTTAAAATGACAGATTTGAGCGATTCAAATCCTTATAAAAAGTTCACACGAAGAGTTAAGTTACTTGATTCGGCTTCCAAATACAATAACTAATTAACCCGTTTCCACGACACATTAGTAATTCTTTTTGATACAAAAATACATTTGATACATTATTTAGACAAAATAAGTTATATAAATTAAAACAGATGAAAACAAACAGCTGATTATGATAATTATGCAATAAAAATTAGAGATGACACTCAATCATTTGTTAGGTTAGGTTGATAGGAGGATCAAATCCGAAGAAATATACCTTCTTTCATGATCAGGAAAAAAATAACTGCACAGCAAAAAATATGAAATTTTTGGTAATTATCAGTAGTTTTTTCATACATTACTCGGTAATGGGTGTTCATTTTTAAAAAAAAATTTGGATATAGCCCAATCGTCTAGGGCGTTCATTTAACAAATGAACGCTCTAGACGATTGGGCTATATCTAACGGTATCGAGCCCAGCTGGATACCGTTTATTTTTTCAAAAAATTTTTTTAAAATTACAAAAGCACCATGTTAATAGAGCAACGGCTGGAGTGAGAAATATAGAAAACAACTGAATGCCTGGCTGAGGAATTATATTTGTTGCTTTCTACATACAAAGTCGGCTCAAAATAACTATCTATCACATAACATGTTTGTAGATTTGTAATAAATAAGTAACCAGTTATTAATTTGTTTAAGGTAGGTAAATAATTTTTGAACCTCGTCGAACAAAAATAGTTATTTACCCCAAGAGTAATTAGTTTCTATGCGATTCCCTGATCACTTTCTAGCTTACTAGGTAATGCAATTTTTGCTGGGTGAATATACTTAGATCTAACTTCGACGAATGCCTAGCAAAGATAGTTTTCCAAAGTTTTACTCTCCTCTCCACATGCTCAACATTGGTCTGAATCTATGCTCAAAACTCAGTTTCTTAGATATAATTCCTAATAATCTTCCAATCTTACGGAATGTTATTTTCGGAATAACTACACGAATGCCTGACAAAGATAGTGATGCAAAGTTTCAATGTTCTGTTATGTCAATGTTATGTAATTCAATATCGCACATCACCGATGTGCCTTGTTGATGCTTCCTCTATGTGGTGTTCCCATATTAATTTTCGGTCGAAAATTACACCTAAGCAGTTAACTTTGTCTGTCACTGGTATTTTCTTGCCCAGAAGCAAGGTTCAGTATACGTAGAAATTTTTGTCTTTCTTGTGAAAAGACAGATTTCCGTTTTTTCCGGCTCTACGTCGTATTCAGAGACTCCTCAGCTCTTATACACAAGTAATTTGGATTCTTTCCCTTTAAAAGTATTACGACATCGTCTGCGTAGCAGACAGGCCTAAGTCCTTTTTCCGTCCCAAGACGGCTATTAATAGTGGTAACTCAGATTAAAGTTTACAAAATACCACCCTCATAGTTATATCATACATCTCATATCCATCTGTTCCTTACCATGTGGTTGATCCATTTAAGGAGCACCCGGTCAACATGAAACTGGTCTAGAAATTGTATAAGATTATCAGTGTGCACGTTATTGAAGATTATTAGTGCGCACGTTATTGAAGGCTCCTGCAATGTCAATGTATACCGCCAGTGTATACAGTTTGCTATCAAATGATGCTCCTATGTAATAGACAAATTCGTTTAAAGCGGTTTCCACCGATCCGCCCTGCAGCTTTATAGAGAGCAAAGCTCTTGATTGCCCTTTTAACCATGTCAGATGTAATAACTATTTCCGTATTAGTCTTTCCTTCCACCAATATCGGTTCATCTATGTTATTCGACATACCGGGTGGGAAATGAGAGTTTCATTGTATCCTCCATATCCTGCAGCCTCTTGCCCGTATAATCATAGATTCCGGCTGAACATTTGACGTATCAAAGATACGCTATCTACCTGGTCACAGAAAAGTTTTCAGGAGTCTCGTTTAGCTTTTTTATATTCGTTTATTACGATACTCATCCCAGTGTACTGAGGTCTTTTTACGTCATCTCCCCGGTTACCCACGATTTCTTTTGGGCAGATCACCGCTTTCGCAGATTGCAGCTGTTCTCGAATGATTTAACCAGTACATTTGTGGACGTTTCTACTTTGATCTCTTTATCCTCTTCATTTTTACGTTGAAAAGTGTGCTTACCTAAACGGTTCTTTAGTAAAATCCCGAACATTGTCCAGTTAGTTTTAGACTTATTTCGAAACTTTATCGTAATTTGTAGCTGAAATTTTGTGTGGCAAATTACAAAATTCAGTTCGTTGAGAAATTATTTGTTCAAAAGTCCTATACCGTTGGTCCAGTTTTATGACTAGTATAATAAATACTAGTTAAATCCATTTACAAGGATATCAATTTTTATTTTACAACTTTTCAAAAATATTTCGAGAAAAATTACTTCAAACTTTTTTAAAAGAATTATGTAACAACATTGCCAATAGATTTAGCATTGACAACACTGATTTTATAGTTATGTTTTATCAGTACTTTTAAACTGACGTATGTAGATTTAATTAATGGGATATTAACTCACCTAATCATTTAAAACTACTGTCTTATTATTAATTTATTAAACAACAATATACAAAACAAGTTAAAACTTTTAAGTAATAAAATCATTAACAATTGGTTCACATAGTTACAGCAAATAAATTATATGATTCTGGTAATTAAGGGACATATGCTTTAAGTAATTAAAGGACATATGCCTTAAGTAATAATTCGGGACCTTGACCACATGCAGGACATTCATTGGGGTCTATGCGTAACCAGTAGTCATTTAGCCTGTTGCCCCATCCCGATTTTAGTTGTGCTAGAACTACTTTAGTTTTCCGTGTCTGCTATGGGCGTTGGGCGAACTTCAAGTATCCTGCGATCGCGGAATTGGTGTATTGCAAACACTGGATAAATAGATGCTACCATAGTCTAGGACTCATCGGTTAGTTCTTGATATGATTTGACATGGGATCTAACCAGAGCATCACATAACCTGGTACTACGGGTGGACAGTTGCCGGCAGGCCAGTCTCCTGGCTGGTAAGTGAGTTGAAGTTCCTTCGGCTGTGGTTTAAAACTAAACTCGCAGGAAAGGGATGCTTAGTTAAAGGGTTGATATACGGTGAAATATAATTTTCATGTTAAATTTCTATGGCGAATAAGATGTGCTGAACTAAGATTTGGCAAAACGGAGTGTCGTCACTGCGCTATCATTAATTTAGAAGCGAATTTCCATCATGGTTACGTGTGTTGGAGTTTACTCTAAAACATGCTCAACTTATCACAGTGGGGTTTTGTGGCCACTGAAATAACTTATAACAGTTTTTGTGGCCAAAAAAAGTCTTGTCAATTAAAAATATCTGTGTTTCGGACTAATTGCTGTTGCTAAATCAACAAACCCATCTCATCAGTGTGGTTTGGCGAAATATAAGGTGGGCGTTAGATTGAGCTTGCTCATGACAGCTGTCCTTCCGCAACGGCAGATTAAATAGATCGAGTACTGGATCGGAACATCCCTACACGTAAATTGCCACCGGCGTGTAAGATATACAAAGGGGCGGTGATAAGTCGTTGTAAAGCTCACCCAGTGGTCGAAAAAGACCACCTAGTATATACGAAGTATATTCTAACAGGCCTGGCAGTTTATCCAACTGTGTGAACATCATTGCTTAGTCAACATGACATTGTGTTTCTTGACTGCGAGGATCTTAGATTTCTCTTGCAAATATACAAAGGGGCGGTGATAAGTCGTTGTAAAGCTCACCCAGTGGTCGAAAAAGAGTTTATCCAACTGTGTGAACATCATTGCTTAGTCAACATGACATTGTGTTTCTTGACTGCGAGGATCTTAGATTTCTTTTGCAAATGATGTTGCAAGGTAATTTGTAAGCAGACCATTACAGTGTTTAGGGCAGCGTTGAATGTATCAATGAGCGAAGCATAAGCAGCATAATTAACCACTTACCATTCGTTTTGTATGTAGGTTTCTTTATCCATAGCCCAAGTACAAGTTCTTCGTATCCGAATAACCCAAATTATTCGTCAAAGGGTTGTCAACTCCAGCAACCACAATTAAAACATGCCGGCAAATGTTGGGATTGATGCTTTTTTTTCGAAAAAGTTGCACAAAATAAACCTGCACTCATTGTACAACGACTAGATCCATTTGTGAGGAATTACATAATTCCTATGCTGTTTAATTAACAAAATTATGAAATTTATTTGCTGCAATTATGTGAACCAATCACAACTTTAGAGAACGAACTTTTATTTTTGATATAATTGTTTAATAAATTAATAATAAGACAGTGGTTTTAAATGATTAGGTTAGTGATTATCTAATTTATTCCACCTGCATACGCCACTTTAAAATAAGTGATAAAACATAACAATTAAACTAGTGTTTCATTGTAGAGCAATTTGCATTTTTTTAGCGCTTTTTCACAAAAAATATAATTCTCATAACAAAACTTCTACAACTAAAAACTTCTACAAACTGTATTGTAAATAACTCAGCAGTTCGACGGGACAGTCCCGACCACTTAGCCTACCACTTGTGGTGGCCTCTAGCCACCTGACTACCCAGGTGACCGACCATTTTAACATGGGCTTGTCCTACGAGGAAGTCAATCGTCACTCCACACCCTACAAAGAAACAGTAAAGAGACGATTGCCTCCGCTCTCGCTTACAAAGGGGACACTAAAGTGACGAATGTCTTCATTCTCGAAAAAAAACAACTTTTAAGAGTATAATTTCTAGGTTACTTGAGGACAGTAAAGAGACGACTGTCTCAGCTCCCGCTTACAAAGAGGACACTAAAGTAACGACTGTCTTCATTCTCGGTTACAAAGGGTACATTCGTGATGAAAGACCCAAAACATACGAATTACGGTCATCCAGTGGAAATTACAGCTTTTGCGTATGCATTGACTCTTTGTCGAACTGCTGGGAAACTATAACTCCTCAGGGCTCATAATTAGGCAATATCAAGTTTTCTTCAGTCGAAATGACACTGCAAATGTATTAACAACTATTTGGAGTTTTCATATTTAGACAAATAACTTCTTTGCAACTTTAATTTTATTCGTATTATATATACGCGTATCCTAAATAGAACCATAATTTACAAACATTTTAACAAGAAATCAAAGTGATTAGAATATATCAATTTTAATATGCAAAATGTCAATAAGTTTAATGACTTGCAAATAATTGCATTTGGTCTATTCTTAAACAAAAGTTTGTTAAAGAAGACCCGACATTTTTAAGTACAGTCAAAACAAACAACACTTTTGTTAATTGTCGTGTGTAGACGATCAGCAGATGTTGTGTATTTTGGAATTATGTAGTTATATATCTACATAAAAAAAAGATAATTAAAGCATCATCTATAATAATGATAACAAACATTTAAAATTAGTACAAAGACAACATGCTAACGAGTATAAATAGTTAAATGTTCACGCATTTAGAAAAAAATACTCATTCACTTTCGTATGGCTATGGATTAAAGAAATAGTAGTTGTGAATCAACATTGTCGCGGTTTCCTTAACGGGTGGATAACATTAATATTTTTCGGCAAAATTATATATAAATAAAAACAAATATGGTTATACAATCGGAACCAATCACAATTTCCCCAATTGAGGAAACTATGGAAAAGAAACCCAAAGAACCAGAACCCATCAGAATTGCTACCATCGATGAAGCTCTGGAAAAGACACGTAAATAACTTCAACCTTATACAATAACATTTAGTAGGAAAATTGAAAATTTGTATTTTCTCTTACAGGTTATGGAAAATATAATATACAACTTATCATATTTTCGGGTCTCGTTTTGAATAATGTGATTTTGGAATCGGTTGGCATTAGTTTTGCTTTGCCTGTTATCGCCTGTGATTTAGATTTGTCTTACCAAGAGCAAGGCATTTTAGGTGCCGTTTGTTTTTTGGGTATCATTTTTAGTTCCCATTTATGGGGATTTTTAGCTGATACCAAGGGCCGCAAGGAGACAATG
Organism: Lucilia cuprina; assembly: GCF_022045245.1. NCBI lineage: Eukaryota > Metazoa > Arthropoda > Insecta > Diptera > Calliphoridae > Lucilia > Lucilia cuprina. The sequence continues at coordinate 11,912,093 of NC_060951.1, forward strand.
AGACCAGCTCTACTCTTGGCCTTTTTGGTCACATTGATATCAAGTTTTTCCTATAATTTCTTAATGATGGCAGTTTTGAGATTTATAAATGGAATATTGTAAGTATTGAATAGTTATTTGGCAGTAGTAAATATAATAATATATGTTTCTTTTTTTCAATTTTAGAATATCGGCTGGTTCCGCTACTATTTTTGCCTATTTAGGTGAATTCCATTCACAAAAGAATCGCAACAAAGCTATCATGTGTGCAGCTTTCATAAGTGCCTTCAGTGCCGTATTCATTCCAATTCTTGCTTGGCTTTTCATTAATCAAGATTGGGAATTGGATATACCACTTCTACACATTGTCTTTAAACCCTGGCGGTTGTATTTAAATGTATGTGGTCTTTCCGGACTTGTTTGCTGTGTTATTTTAAATTATTTACCAGAAAGTCCCAAATTCTTATTGGGTTTGAATAAATCAGAAGAAGTTCTAGATATTTTAAAGAATATGCATAGGAAAAATACTAAAGGAAATAAAGATCTCCAAGATGAGCAATATACGGTAAGAAACCCAGAAACCAATAATTCCCTAAAGTTATTAATACTAAAATATCTTTCTTCTACAGATCACAACCATTTTGCCAGATTTGGATACACCTCTACGCAAAAAGACTTCGGATGATCCAAAATCATTTACATCGATTTTACGCTTAATATGGGATCAAACCGCACCACTATTCATGGGCCAACATATACGCAAAACCTGCTTGGCTGCTTTAATACAATTTATTACATTTTTCACTGCTCATGGTCTTTATATGTGGTTTCCTTATATTCTCAATACTACCATGCTATATACGCAGCAATATGAGGAACCTATGTGTCTCTGTGATATTTTAAAATTTACACAATCCTCGAATTTCTCAAACTCAAATAGTTTAGAAGATGAACAGGTAAGAATAGAGTTTAGAAAATGTCAAATTAATGACATATACTAACTTTAATATGATTTAATTTAATTTTAGATGGAAAACACTTGCACTACAAAGTTAGAAATCTCCACCTACAAACACACAATCACATTAGAGGTTATGTATGTGTTGTTGATGTTATGTGTGCTGTTTGCGAGCAAAAAGTTTAATCGCACTCTAATATTATGTAAGTTTTGAAAAATACAGAGTTAAATCATAACTTTTCAATCTTTTTTTATTATAGTTGTAGTTCTTGCTGCTTCTGGTATTTTTGGAGTTTTAAGCATATTGATTAAGATACCTTTGGCGGCCATTTATATGATCGCTATTATGTTGTGTTCAGGTGTAGCAACAAGTGTTATGAGTGCCATTGTAGTAGACATCTATCCCACGAATTTAAGGTGATTACTAAACTATATTATTAACAAAAATTCATATATATTTAGTGAAAAGTTGTGAGAATTAAAGTTTTTTCTGGACTTTTACTTTTCCCGTGATTTAAACAGTATGATTTAATGTTTATTCCTTCATTTTCAGAGCAATGGCTGTTTGCATTTCATTAATGTTGGGACGCATTGGCAGTGTTTCGGGAAGTTATATAATGGGTGCCCTAATAGAAAGTCATTGTGAATTAGCTTTCTATACATCATCATTCGCATTAATATTAGCTGGTTGTTTGGGTTTTCTGATGCCTAAAACCCAGGACAATAAAAAGCAAAATAATGACAATCAAAATATTTAATTAAAATTTAGTCACTGTTAATATTACCTTTAAGTTATTTAATAAATAAAAAATTATGTAAAACAATCTAAGATTTGTTGGTTATTAGTTTGTTTAGGGACGAAATATTGGTGCCTTCAAGTAAATATGATGAACATCTTTTGGTATTTTTATACCCTTCACCTTCGTGAGAAGGGTATTTATAAGTTTGTCATTCCGTTTTTAATTTCTACAATATACTTGGACACAATACTTGGAAACAGAAGCGTTGTAAATTGGAAAACAAGTTTTTAATTTGAGCATTATTCGCATTATCCGAATCCGAATCTTACCTTCACATGGTGTGTTAAAAAACAGTACAAAAAAGTCCTCTTTTACATGACTTTCTTCGGGATCAACATGCTTAAATTTATGTTTCTGGAATCAATATTATAGAAAAATCAAAAGAGTACCTTTCGAAAAACGAAAAAGTATCCAAAGTTTCCTTTAATGGGTTCTCACCATATTCAGACCCTACATACCTAATTTCATATTTCTAGGTTCAATATTATAAAAAAAATTCAAAAAGTAACTTTTAAAAATAAAAGAGTACCAAAGAGTTCACTTTTTCCGGTTCTCACCAAAAAGTTCCCTTTTTTGAATTCTTACTTAAGCCAGGCTCCACATGATTAATTTCATATTTCGAGCCAATAACAACACACTAGTGCTGCCCTCGCTCTGTCTTGTTTTTATAAACAATGTTATTTTAAATAGCGATCTTCCCGAAAGCATGTCTAACAGAATTATTAAAAATTCGGATCTCGCCAATATCTGGGGTCCTCTAAAAACTGATTTCAAAGTACATACAGACAGACATGGCTTAATCGACTCCGCTGTATATAAGGATCTAGAATATATAAGCTTTATAGCATACTCCGGCGTATAGAGAGGCAGATGAAAAAAATCACCACTACACACACACTATTTGTATTTTTTTCAATGAAATTGCACTGAAAAAAATATTTGGCTATTTTCAATTTTAAAGATTAAATTGCACTACTATAAATTTGGAATATTTGTAAGCTAAATATAATCAATGAACATAAGAATGATAATTTCTTTACATAGAAAGATCATTTCAAATAAAAATTTAAAAAAAGGTATCAAATAAGAATGATCTTATTTACATTCATTGTTATGCATTCTAGAAAATTATTTAGTGTGTATGTTGTTTTTGTAAAATATGTTCTTGTTTTTGAAGTTGTGTTTTTGTTTTTTCAAATTGCGTTTGCAATTTCTGAAACAAAGCGACTAAAACGTGTTGAATTCTGCCAAGCAACTAAATAAAATATTTGTATTTTTGACGCTCTTTTTGAGAAGTTCGTATGCGATCGTGCTGTATACATGTAAACTGCCGAATATCTTCGTATTGAGAACAATACTAGCTCTGACGTCTGCTGTATAGGGTCGGAAAATAATATTATGGAAAATACAAACGGAATGACAAAGTTATATATAAACTTCTCACGCCCCCCGGGGATAGTTTCCATGACAAAATGTCCATCATGGTGTATTGCAATCCCGGTATAAAGAGGTGCTACCAATAATGTCATATGTATCCTCGGCTTCGCCTCGGAATGATTTGGCATGAGGTATAACCAGAGCACCATGTAATCTGGCACTTCGGGATCCACGTAGTGACTGTGGTTTAATACCCAAAATCGATTGGAGAGAATGTTGGTTTAAAAACTGATATATCCTATACACAATGGGTTGGATAATTCTCTCTTCGAACAGGTCTGTGTACAAAGCAGCATATGCTGGATTCCTAAACCCAATCGGTATCTCTTACCGGTCGTGTAGTGGGACGCCGGTATATGCTGGGAAATTGTCGGGCCATTATTCAATGGTTGCCTGTCATCCCGTAGATCAATCTTTATGATCATGGGAATGGAACTGATGCGAAAATTGGTGAAAGATCGGGAAAGTCTTCATATATTGGAGATTTGTACTGATTTATTATGCTGTTGCCATCCCAACAGGATATATTGATACATGCTGCGCGTCTATTTGTTGGGGCAATTATTGGAATTAATTGACTTTGGAAATTCCTATTTCCTTTGTTACATTGATCGATTCATAAAGGAGGAATGCTGATCCATTTTGTTGGGTATTTTGGACTACCAAATATGTTTCTAGGTGCTGTTGCCAAAACAACAGAACCATCTCAGTAGTGTGGTTGCGCGGGCTTAAAGAGGTTAAGGAATGCACTGGAATGAGTCATTAGATGATGGGGATTGCATTTTGAATAATGCAATCTTTCATGACATCACCCTTGTCTATTGTCACCCCCTTCTATAGACTTTTGACCAGTGATTGCTTTTTCCTTGTCGGGGTTCTTATTGGGATTTGATCCTATGCTGCCTGTCATTCCGCAATGGCGTTGCTACGGCAAGAGATTAGATAGATCGAGTACTTCAACAAAGTGCTTGTACATGAACCGGACCAGCCATGTACAAAAATTCCTACCTGAGTTCTTCATTGAAGAATTCAGGGGCGCATGGTAGACCGTCTCTAGTTTACCCAGTGGATGAAAAGAACCACCGTGAGGTAAGGCCGTCAAGGCAGGTGCTCACGTTAAAACTCTCGACATTCATACCCTTCTCACATAGGTGAAGGCAAAAAAAGCTATCAAACATCATCACTTTCACCGCCAAAATTATATTTTTATATTTATTTGTCTAATATAGGAATTTGATGTCAAATAATTTGAGAAACGATTACCGACTTGATCATTGTAAGAGTAATAATAATACCAAGTGTGCCATATTACAGTTATATCGCGTCTGGATGCCATGAGTCTAATGTGTTTATTTATTTTTCTGCCAAATTTTCACTTTTACAAAATTGTAAAATATTAATCGATGCATGGTTCTTGTTTGACAAGGAAACGTTTACTATTTGCGATCTGTACAGTATTATAACAGTTAAATGTTCAGACATATCGCCAGGAGTATTTCATTTGATATATTAGGAAACAAAAACGTCTAAAATATGACATATGACAAGCCGGATTTTTTTGGCTATCTACTTAAAAGTAATTCAATATAGAACAAATATTTGTTTTAATTTTATAATATTTTATTTTGTATTAAAAATCTTATTAAAATCTATTAAACACTAGTTTAAACTAGATTTTTCGTTATTATCTGTTTATGGACTATAGAGTTATTAAAATCCATAAATGTTTCATTTCCAACCACAATAAATAAAACAAAAGTATTGTTGTCATGTATTATATTTTCGTTAGAAATATCATTTTATCTCTAACAAATCTTCCTTTCTTATTAGTTGTTTACTTATATATTAATTATTTTATTTTAACACGTTTTTCCTACTTTGTTTTATGTAGCTTGGCTTAGATAATCCCTATTTGTTTAACATTTATTGTCTTTTCATATCTAAAAATGTTCAATTATTTATGACTGAAAAACATAAAGCGTAAAAAATGGCTGCGTTAAAAATATCATTCATCTCTCTCGCGGTACGAAGTTTCTCGTACTCGGAAACTTGTTTTGTTGTACTACAACAAATTAATGCAATACGTAGTTTCTGAAACAAAAGTGTAGATATTATGGAAACTTCAAAAGACTTCAAGAAACTTCAAAATTAAGAAAAAGTTTTTCAACAAAAGTTTTCTAGTGTAGACCAGATCTAAGTGATCATATCGAAAACACTAGGTTAGGTTGATATTAGGATGTATGCTACATCAACTCCGAAGAAATACACCTAGGACACTATCGGGCCTGTTGTGCGTTCCTTATCATGAAAAAAGGAACTGAATGAATTATATTTCAGTGTACAGAAATTCAGTTTCCTGAACGTATTTCCTAAGAATCATATGTCAGGAATGTTATTTCCGGAATAAAATCACTTCCAAGAGACTTGGATCTAACTTCGACGAATGCCTGACAGTGGCAAAGAAAGTGCTCCAGAGTTTCACTGTCCTCTCCATATGCTCTACATTCGTCTGAATCCATACGTCCAATTTTGCATTGATGTGCTCGTAATCCTGTGTGTCTCTTTTGAAGTTTTCATAATGTCCACACAAAGAAACTTTTGTTTCAGAAAGTACGTGTTAATTGCATTGATTTGTTGTTGTCCGAACGAGAAGAATAAGACTTGGTTCTTACTGGGAAACTTTAGATTTTTGTGTGTGAGAGAAAGAGAAAGAAATATCAATCATCTCTTTTTCTCACACGCAAAATAAAAAGTTTCTTAACAAAAGTTTCCCAGTGTGAACCAGGTCTAACAAAACAAGTTTCCGAGTACGAAAAACTCCGTACCGCAAGAGAGATTAATGATATTTCTTTCTCTCTCACGCAAAATTAAAAGTTTTCCAAAAAAATTCCTAGTGTAGACCGGCACTTAGAATACGTACCATTATACTGACTTGCTCTTTTTTTGGAGATTTTTCATCTTGCTCTCATCAGGATCTCTCCATAGGATTTTCGTAGTTCTACCCACTGTTTCATTATTCCAAGTGCCCTTTTGGGAATCTCCCATCCATATTTTAAGTTTAGCTTTAGTTGATTCGAAAACACTAAACAGATGCGATACATTTAAGTAGTGGTTCACACAGGATAACTTTTGATTTTGTGTGTGAGAAAAAGATATAGTTGATATTTCTTTATCTCACAAAAGTTTCCCTGTGTGAACCGGCACTAACATTAAGAAAGCCGATGCAATTTTCACACCGTTAGTCTCCTTTGTCTAATTAACTTTCAAACCACATAGAAGATGTAAAATTTTGACAGATTTTTGTCTTATTGAAACGATAAATGGTAAAGTTATTGATGGATTGGTAAAATGTGAGGATATAATGGAAAGCAATAGTCTAATCTTATTTGGCACATGTACGAAGTCGTAGAAAGAAAAATTATTTGGTGGCGTGTTTGCAATACTGTAAACCATTTTCAATTGTGTGCCCATTATTGGAATAAAATATAAAAATAACATAGACATAGACCTGGTTCATACTGGGAAATTTTTTTTGGAAACTTTTGATTTTTGTGTGTGAGAGAAAGAGAAAGAAATATCAACCATATCTTTCTCTCACACACATTATCAAAAGTTTTTCAACAAAAGTTTCTCAACAAAAGTTTCCCAGTGTGAACCAGGTCTAAGAGAAAGAGAAAGAAATATCAACCATCTCTTTCTCTCACACACAAAATCAAAATTTTCTCAACAAAAGTTTCCCAGTGTGGACCCGCACATAGTTGTCTGGAATTGGCCACCATCAACTCCAGAACCATATTACGCAGTGATATTACAGAACACAAATGATTGGAAATGGCAAGAAAGCTAGGGATTGACAATTTTGTGAAAAAATAACTTTGTTATGCAACTTTCTTTCAATACATTGAAAAGAAGTTCTGATATCAATAACAGCTGATCGAAGAGCTTGCATAATAAATTTTCTTTATTATTTTTCCCCTCTACTTTTAATTTTTAAAGATATTTTATACAAAATTGTTTTAAGAACATCAATCATTCAAATTCTGTGACCCTCATTATTATGTAATGAACAATGATGATGACATGCAAAATATTTCATCATTATCTAAGTATATTTAAAGAGAAGAAAGTTTATTTAATTTCGATAAAAATAAAAACAGTCAAAAACAAATACAACAAATTTAACACAATCTGTCGTGTGTAGACGATCAACAGATGCTGTGTATTTTGGAATTATGTATATATAAAACCTCATTAAAAGTTTATTAAAACGTCATCTAAGAACAATAATGATAACAAATATTTAGAAATAAAACACTTAGGCTAAAATATTCAACACTTTTTTTTAAAGCTCTTATATGAAAATGTCAGGAAACAACGCAAAAGGCTTATCGAAAGGCTTTTAAGTAACACATATCCAAGATCAATTAAAATTTCTTTTCGATTATATTCTTGTCGCTTTTAGAAAATTTAGACCTCTGAGAGTAATATTATTTATTATTATGGAATATAGATTAAGGATAAAACACGCAAATATTTGAACAAAAATATGGATTTACATTTCTCTGGTCGCCATTATTGAACGTAAAGAAGCGAGGTCTTAGTGTAATTAGACTATAACATGTTTGTGGCTATAAAGTTATAAATATTCAGGTATTTAAAAAGAACTGATCATTCACCTTCAGACTGACAATGGATTAAGCTAATAATTTAACATTATCGCTTTTTTTATCACGTGTATATATTCTTGGCATAAATAAAAAAATAAATATGGTTATGCAATCGGAATCAAATACAATTTCTCCAGTCGAGGAAACTATGGAAAAGAAACTGGATAAAACTGAACAACTTAGAATTGTCACCATAGATGAAGCTTTAGAAAAGACCCGTAAATATCTTTAAAACTAATCAATTAATTTATTAAACAATTGTTTTCATTCACTCGCAGATTATGGAAGATATAATATACAACTTATAGTATTTTCGGGTCTGGTATTGAATAATGTGATTTTGGAATCGGTTGGCATTAGCTTTGCTTTGCCTGTTATTGCCTGCGATTTGGATTTATCTTATCAAGAGCAAGGCTTCTTGGGAGCAGTATGTTTTTTGGGCATCATTTTTAGTTCTCACTTATGGGGACTTCTGGCAGACACTAAGGGTCGCAAAAAGACAATGAAGCCTACCTTACTTTTGGCATTTTTGGTTACACTGATTTCAAGTTTTTCCTACAATTTTATTATGATTGCAATGTTGAGATTTATAAATGGAATATTGTAAGTATTAACAATATTGTTAATTTTGAAAAATGAAAGTGGGTTTGTGATAATCGTTGACGTTCATTATGAAAGACCTTACAGTTTTTACATAGATTTCAATGTTGGTCCACACTAGGAAACTTTTGTTGAGAAACATTTTCTTAATTCACTTTTGAAACTACGTATTACTTGCATTGATTTGTTATTGTACGAATAACAAAACAAGTTTCCGAGTACGAGAAACTCCGTACCGCGAGAGAGATGAACAGATTACATTCTATCTACACTGAATTTTAATAGGTCATTCAAGACCAAAATACCGACAAGGGATGATTTGGCAGCGAATACTGTCCTAAGGGACCACGCGATCTTAATCTACACATATGGCTCAAAGACAGAAAGGGGTACATGAAACTTCTCCGATGATCTAAATCTTCTACTGTCTCTTCAACTACCTGACAAGTGTGCGGTCCTTCAGGCAGAGATATATACTGCCGCGAGAAGAATCCGGGAACTAAATCTCGAAAATTGGACTATACATGTATACTTGGACAGCCCTGCAGCAATCAAGGCTGTTAACTCCAATGTCATTAAGTCGGAATGTCTTCTCAATTGCATTCAATCGTTGACACAACATCACGTTTAGTTGATATGGGTTCCAGGACATGAGGGCATCCGGAGAAATGAAATATCTGATGAATGCGCAACCAAAGGGTCATCCTTGGACTTAACCCTTGCGCAGAGGATATTCACGCTCAAAACTGATAGATGTAGGGGCTCTGAGTGTAACGGAACTCAGGTAGTCAAATACACCACTTGTAGAATATCGAGACTGCTTTGGCCCACTCTGACAACAGATAGGACTAGGACTCTCTTATCTCTTGATAATAACACGATTAGGCTTCTAACTGTTATAATTACTGGTCACTGTATGATTGGACATATGTCACAATGTATGGGCTACCCAAATCATAGCGACTGTAGAAGCTGCTTAGACGAAGATAAAGTGGAATCGGTACAACACCTTCTATGTGACTGTCCAGCCTTACAAGAGTACAGACTACTATATCTGGGTAGAGCTCTATTCCGTGATCTAGACTGTCTCAGAGATGCGTCACTGATAAACATGATCGGTTTTATTCAAAGCACAGTCTGGTTTACATGGAGACCAAACGTACAAAGTAGTAAACGAAACATTCATCGCAAGGGAATGGTAATTCTAAGGGTATCTTAATGGGCCACAAGGCATCCGAGTGAACTCGCTTGCTTGCGAGCAACCCACGTAACCTAACCTACCCTTCTCTTTCACTCTCACGCAAAATCAAAAGTTTCCCAAGAAAAGTTTTCTAGTGTGGACCGGCAGTTATATTAACTTCTTTTAGAAGAAAGTTGATTCAACCCTAATTTACATTTAAAAATTATTCTTTATTAATCTAGAAGGTTATCTGAATCAATAAGTAAACTTGTTGGGCTGCTACGGACTATGTATAAACAAAATCAAGTTTTTTTATAATCAATTCGTAATAAAGTAATTATAATATTTCAAATCAAGTACACAGTTTTAATAAAGACCAGAAAAAAATGAAAACAAATTCTTTGATTTAAAGATTTCTTAAAAATAATGTTTAATTCAAGAATCTTTTGGCTTTACCGGTTATTTAATTTAATTTATATAATAACAAATTAAACCTAAGGTTAATATTTTTATTGCTTTCATAAATTTTAGAATATCAGCTGGTTCTGCTACAATTTTTGCCTATTTGGGTGAATTCCATTCTCAAAAGAAACGCAACAAAGCTATCATGTATGCATCTTTTATCAGTTCCTTCAGTGCTATATTTCTTCCAATTCTTGCATGGCTTTTCATTAATCAAGATTGGCAATTTTATATACAATTTCTACAAATTTCCTTTAAACCCTGGCGTTTATATATAATAGTATGCGGCATTTTAGAACTTGTTTGTTATGTTATATTAAGCTTTTTGCCAGAAAGCCCTAAATTCCTATTGAGTTTGAATAAATCGGAAGAAGTTTTGGATATCTTAAAAAATATGCATAGGAAAAATACTAAACGAAATAAAAATTTCAAAGATGAGCAATATACGGTAAGTTAACGAGAGAAAATCTAACATACTCCCCAAATATCATTAATAGTTCAATTTCTTTATGCAATAGATCACAACCATTTTGCCAGATTTAGATACACCTTTACGCAAAAAGAACTCGGATGATACAAAATCATTTACATCAATATTACGCCTAATATGGGATCAAACCGCTCCGCTGTTTATGGGCCTACATATACGCAAAACTTGCTTGGCTGCTTTAATACAATTTATCACATATTTCACTGCTCATGGCATATATATGTGGTTTCCTTATATTATCAATACTACCATGCTATATACACAGCATTATGAGGAACCTATGTGTCTCTGTGACATTTTAAAATTTACACAATCCTCGAATTTCTCAATTTCAAATAGTTTAGGTGATGTACAGGTAAGAATAGGTTTTTGAAATTCAGATTAGTAATAAGTTTTAATACGATTTGATTCAATTTTAGTTGGAAAATATCTGCACAACAAAGTTAGAAATCTCCACCTACAAACATACAATAACATTGGAGGTTATTTATGTGTCCTTGATGTTATGTGTGCTGTTTGCGAGCAAAAAATTCAATCGCACTCTAATTTTATGTAAGTTTGCAATAGCACCACTGGACCTAAAAATATCTAAACTGATTTCTATTCAATTTTCATTTTAGTCGTCATTCTTGCTGTCTCTGGTATTTTCGGAGTTTTGAGCATATTGATTAAGATACCTCTGGTGGCCATTTATATGATCGCTTTTATGTTATGTTCAGGTGTAGCAACAAGTGTTATGAATGCCATTGTAGTAGATATTTATCCAACAAATTTAAGGTGCATATTATAAGCATGGCCATATAATCACCCTTTTCGCCAATATACAAAGTGAAATTTTTGGTAAACTTAAAATTTTCATTCCCCTTGAAGGGAAAATTGCTATTGTGAACTTGTTGTAACAATTCATTCACAATAATAGATTTTGTAGGCAACAGCTGTTTTTTGTTTACATCACTTAAAATGTTGATTGGCGATAGGGATGTTTAATTTTTACTTCTCGTTAATGTCTCTCTATATATTTCTTTTGCAGAGCAATGGCTGTTTGTATTTCATTAATGCTGGGACGTATTGGTAGTGTTTCGGGTAGTTATATAATGGGTGCCCTAATAGAAAGGCATTGTAAATTAGCATTTTACATTTCATCATTAGCATTAATATTGGCTGGCTGTTTGGGTTTTCTAATGCCTAAAATCAGGGTCAATAAGAAGCACATCATTGACAACCAAAATATTTAATTATATTTAAGAATTAATTAGAATCCTATAGTTTAAGCTTAAATAATAGTAAGATAAATAAATAATATTTAACATTTTAATTATGATGTTCATGGACTTGATTTTAGGATTACTTGATACTTAGGAATTTTAAAGTTTGAGATTAATGTGGATGAATTGTTATAGAAAGAATATTGATCCATATTAATTAACAATTTTGACATTTCGAATCCCAATATTTTCGAATCATGCTACTAATTTCCACGTAAATCTAAAATCTGCTATCAATGTTCAATGTCAGTATACTCACCGGAATGTCTTAAATTAAAATCACTAAAATTATCCTTCAAACGGACTAAACTTACACTAATTACACTTTCATACAATACAGTTGTTGTGTTTCCAAATTAGTTTGGCAAATTGTTTATACAACAATTTAAGCAGGCTTTACACGATCATACAAGTGATATGATCTGTCAAAATTTTGTGTAGAATAGAACGGATGGTATCGTCTAAACGCAATATGTAATGAAACCATCACACATTGAGAGAGAATACAGATGGAAAATTTGACAGTCGTATGGTTCTTTTCATTTTTTGAAATGAATCAAAAAACAAGCAGGTCGTATTAGATCAGGGATGTTTTTTTTATGTAAACACATATAAAAAAAGTGAAACAGCTGTTTCCATCTTACTTTTTTATTGTTTTATACAAATCGTGTAAACACAAAATATATAAATCATACGACTTTTATTCTCTTTTTTGTTGTACGGATGGAATTTCATTTTACTTTTTCATTAGACTTGTCTTACGTAAAGTGTTATCGTCTGAAGGGCCCTTTACTTTTTATCAAAAAAATCGAAGTCGACTATTTTGTTCCAAAAAATCGATAACTAGACTATTGTCTGTGAAATAAGTCGACTTTGTAAATAAAAATCGGAAATAGTGGAAAAAGTCGAAAACTCGAAATTAGTCGAAAATAGTCGGAAACTCAAAAATAGTAGAAAAAGTCAAAAAAGGTCGAAAATTAAAAAAAAAGTGAAAAAAGTCAACAATTCCTTGGTCTCCATTATGAGTTTTAATGGTTTCCTCCATCATAAATTTTATAATATCGTTAGACCTGGTTCACACTAGGAAACTTTTTTTGGGAAACTTCAAAGAAACTTGAAAGTTTCAAAAGTTTCTCAACAAAAGATTCCCAGTGTGAACCAGATCATAATAACCCAGCAAAAAATGAACTTCTAAAGAAGCAAAAAAGAAGTAGAAGAGATGACTGATATTTCTCTCTCTTTTTCTCATACACAAATATCAAAAGTTTCCCAAAAAAAGTTTGCTAGTGTGAACCAGGTCTATGAAAAATCATAAATATTGTTAATCAAGTGTCTTTCTTAAAGCGATTTTGTGTAAATTTTTATTCTTATAATATGTTCGTTACATGAATTTTTAAACAATAAGGGCTAATCTTTAAGTAAAGGATTAGAGATTAAATCAAAATTAATCTATGAAAGTTGTTTTTGAATACTCAATCAAAAAATTTTGTTTGCTAGTTTAAGCGCCCAATGGATGTGGTTTAAACTTGAGCAAGAAATGCAAAAGTGTAAACAGCTGATGGAAAACAAAAATTATAAAATTTTTATTAAAATAGACAAAAAAATGTTTAATTTATCGATTAGTAAAAGTTATGGGGACTTCACAATATATTTTTTGTTTAAAATTTAATTTTTCATTTCATATTAACGAAAAATTAAAAACATGCATTGTTTTGATAGACCTGGTTCACACTGGAAACTTTTGATTTTGTGTGTGGGAGAAAGAGATGGTTGATATTTCTTTCTCTTTCACTCACACACAAAAATCAAAAGTTTCTCAAAAAAAGTTTCCTAGTTTGAACCAGGTCATAACAAACAGTGGCAGTACTGTGAAGTTTAATCTTATATTCAAAAACATCAATGGGGATTAAAATCAGAATCAATTTATTTTTAGAATAACTAATCTGATTATTAATTGGCATTTGATTGCCAACCCAAAAACCCACTCTAAGGGTCTTATTCATAACGATTTATCATAGGTTTATAAGACAATTTTTCAAATAATTGTTTTATTCATAAACATTTATCAAAGGTTTATAGAACAAACCTTGTATAAACATTTAATTTATAAAACTTTAATAAAAGTTTATGAATAAAAGCCTAATGAATTTTTAATAATATGTATTACATGTTTCGTTTAGTTAAAATATCAATTTATTTGTAAGAAAGTCAAATTTTCAATATTTCTTCTTTATTTTTATTCCCTACACCACTATAATGGGGAGGGTATTATACGTTTGTGCTGAGGTTTGTAACACCCAAATATATTGGTCCAATACCCACCTTAAAGTATACCGATCGATTAAGAATCATTTTTTGTGTCGATTAAGACATGTACATCCGTCTGTCCGGCTGGCTGTCCATGTAAACCTTGTGCGCAAGGTACAGGCCGCAATTTTCAAGATAATTTGATAAAATTTTGACCAAGCATTAATGGTACAGGGACGAAGCCTATTGAAAATGGTTAAAATCGGTCCATTATTTCACCTAGCCCCCATACAACAGTACCTCCCGATACTATTATCTCTCTAAAAATTGGCACAAATGAGTTTTATATAAATATAAATGACGCTGCAGATTTTCGTAATGATCGGCCCTTATTTGACCCTAGCCCCCAAACAAATCCCCTTCAAAAAATGTTTTAAACGTCTAAAATTGACTTGTAATCATTTGTATCGCATTGAAACTCAACAAAACAAATTATACCCTTTTCCCTAATTTAATGAGGGTCGGTCCATGTTTGACCTATATACTATATAAAGCCTCATTTAGAAAATTTAGTTTTTTATCAATAAATTGCATAAATACTTCGGAATTAAGGTGAAATTCAACATAAAAGTTTCTTTATGAAATATAAAAATTTTAAAAACATACTCATGGTGTAGGGTATTATATGGTCGGCCATGTCCGACTATGCTTTCTTACTTGTTGTTTTGTTAGCGACAAAGATTTTAGCATTACTTTGTTTATAAACATACATTCATGTTATTAACAGCTTAATCGTTTTGTTTTTAACGTGTCATTAGACATTAGTTATCGATAGAACTATCATCTCTTATAAAGCGCCATCTAACGAGTAAAAGAAACTTCTATATTCAAATATTTAACAATTATTTTCTTTAATAGAGGGCGCTAATAAGTACGTGAGTATGTTAATATTAAAAACTGCACCGGAAGTGGTGTTTTAAGAAATAGCCCAAAACAATGCATAAAATGTTCTATTATCTTTAAAAATATCATTGGGTTGTTTATATTGTTTAGCTATATTTTATAAACAATTGCGCAATTGCTTACAAACGGCGCAGAAAAGCTAATTTTAGACATTTGTAAATGACAAAAGAGTCATCTTTGTATACTCTGTGACGATGCATTATTAGACCAGAACTCAGGAGTAGCCAATATTAATTCAATGTTGGAACAGGGATAATAGGATATGGAAAAGAGTAAAGAGAGACTAGAAGCTTTTACGAAGATGCTATAGTGACTGTTGCATTCCCTACTATCACTAATGAGAAACAAACGACCAAAGATTGCCACGAAGATCAGTAAGAACATTTCTGCTGTCACTGAATGGAAGATATAGATAAAGAAACTTGATTACTTGTAGTGGCATAAAATTGACAACTAAAACATTTCTAATCTTCTGGATCAATGTTGAAAAAGAATACTAACAATAATCCCAAAATATATAAATAATAACACTTCAAAAATTTACTCCCTGTGTGCACTAAAGGAAAGTTTTATTTAAATTCGATAAAAGTACAGTCAAAAATAAACATGAATTAAGTTGATTACAATCTATATCGTGTGTAGACGATCAGCAGATGTTATTTGCTTAGGAATTATGTATATTGATATAAAGAGATAATTTAAACATCATCTAAATAAGAACAGTAATGATAACAAATATGTATTTAAAAATAATACACAGACTATAACAAGTCTGCGGATATAAATAGTTAAAACGAAATTTTGCGCATTTAGAAAGAAATGCTCATTCACTTACGTCTGACAATGGATTAAACTAATGGTAGAAGTGGATTAAAAAAAAACAATTGTACTGTACAATCTTACACCTATAAAACTCTAATTGTGAAAATTAAACAAAAATCATGGTAAAACCAACTGAACTGACCACAGTTGCCACTATTGAGGAAAGTATGGAAAAGAAATTCAAAGAAGATGAAAAAGAAGAACTTATTGTAATTGCCACCATTGATGAAGCTTTGGAAAAAACACGTAAATATTATAAGGAAAACATTATTTAAAATATTTAAATTTTTAAAATATCTAATTTTTTATAGATTATGGAAAATATAATATACAACTTATCATATTTTCGGGTCTTGTATTGAATAATGTGATTTTGGAATCGGTGGGCATTAGTTTTGCTTTGCCTGTTATTGCCTGTGATTTAGATTTGTCTTATCAAGAGCAAGGCATCTTGGGAGCAGTATGCTTTTTGGGCATTATTATCAGTTCCCATTTATGGGGATTTTTAGCAGATACTAAAGGACGCAAAGAAACAATGAAACCTGCTTTACTTTTGGCTTTCTTGGTTACACTCATATCCAGTTTTTCAATTAATTTCATAATGATAGCAGTTTTGAGATTTATCAATTGAATTTTGTAAGTATTATGCAAGTGTGAATTTAGTTGGAATAACGTGTTTGAAAAGTGCCTTTTGATTCAAAAGTTTTGAGTTCGTAAATATTTTATAAAATTTTTCTAATGGAAATCGACAAGTTTTAAAGTTATTGAATAGTCTTGGGTGTATAAATCTTCTACCTACTAGAACTAAAAAAGTTCTATGAAAACCTATGTTATAAAAAGTACTCATATTTTGACACCAGTCCAAAAATTTCGGTCGCAAGTTTAAAGTGATATTCGTTTATGATCGCCTTGAAAAATTTGGGTGACTAGCAATGTAGTAAGACCTGGTTCACACTGGGAAACTTTAGCTGAGAAACTTTTGATTTTGTGTGTAAGAGAAAGATATGGTTGATATATCTTTCTCCTTCTCTCACACACAAAAATCAAAAGTTTCCCAAAAAAAAGTTTCCTAGTGTGAACCAGGTCTAAGAAGCTCTTGGTATCAATTAGATTGCCTAACGACTGACATATACGACATCGATATTACAATCTGTCGGATGAATATAGGTTGACGGACACAAAAGTATTTAGACAAATAGCTAGGGATATTTGAGTTAGTCTTTAGAGGGAACTGTCTGTCTTTAGAGGGAACCGTCTGAATAATATCCAAAGTACTTTGTCCATGTTTTACATTTTTGATGTCTGGTTTTTGATAAAATTTTATCAGATCGCGAAGGATATCGTAAGATACTGCAGTAAGTGTTTAAACAATAAATAACTGATCAATGCCTTGCTCTATAAGAGTGTAAAAGTTTCATTCATGCTGTGGACTGACTCAAAAGTGTCTCACTAACGAATAAGGTGTGTTAAAAGTACAGGATGGTTCAGCTGATATGTTCGTGCGCAGCTTGAGACGCTTAGACCTGGTTCACACTAGTTAACTTTTTTGGTAAACTTTTGATTTTGTATGTGAGAGAAAGAAGCATCAACCATCTTTATCTCTCACACACAAAATCAAAAGTTTCTCAACAAAAGTTTCCTAGTGTGAACCAGGTCTAAGCTTCTCAAGCAGCACACGAACATATCTTAGAAAAGTATAACATAAAATCACTACGTGTATTCGTATCAAAATATGGCGTAATTTTCATACCTTTTACGCATTTTGCACTTCAAGTTGCTACGGTTTAGAAGCGTAAACTTTGCGTTGTTTTATTTTGTCACTATTAAACTCGTTTAAATTTCTTAAAATTAATAAATACACATAAATTGTCAAAATCATCTGATATGTTCCTGTCCTGCTTGTGACATTTATAAAAGTAGAATGCAGATCTACTTTCAGCATTCTAAGGCATGATACGCTTTTGTACTTTTGACTTGCAGCATACAAATACATTGACTATTCTTTATTGACAGCCGCATAGAATATGAGAAAGTGTAGAAAGCATGGTGTCCAACTTCATCTTAAATCCACTTCAAATATCA
Organism: Lucilia cuprina; assembly: GCF_022045245.1. Classification (NCBI taxonomy): domain Eukaryota; kingdom Metazoa; phylum Arthropoda; class Insecta; order Diptera; family Calliphoridae; genus Lucilia; species Lucilia cuprina. The sequence goes on from NC_060951.1 coordinate 11,930,045, forward strand.
TGGCATCTTAACCTTATCTGTTTGATATTTGCCGAATACAAATACATTTATGCCACTTTTTTGATTCATAGATGCGAGAAAGCATAAAGCTTAACAGTGATCCAAATGATCTTCGTGTATATTCGCCAATTTGCGAGCTTCTAACCACTAGGGTGCTTCATCAGGCGAGCATTTTATCTTTCGATGAAAAACACCTTCTTTGACTCATTCATACTTTAGGCAAAAGTCGAATATTTTTTTCCATTTGAAAAAGCAATAAAAATATTTTAATCACATTCATCTGACAGTGGCACGATTGCGTTAAAACTATAAACAATTAAATGATTAGACTTTATAATCTTTATGTGAGCAAATAAACAAACACTTTACTTGTCCTGCAGAGAAAACATATGATAAAAAATACTACATTGAAAAAATACAAAAAAAAGTTTTAAAAATTTACTTACTTATGGATATATAGATAGATAAAATTTATACTATTCCATATTTGAAATAATCTTTTTATAATTCTCAAAATTTATTATCAATTTTAATAACTATTTTTCGCTTTTTTTTAGAATATCAGCTGGTTCTGCTACAATATTTGCTTATTTGGGCGAATTTCATTCTCAAAAGAAACGCAACAAAGCTATTATGTGTGCTGCTTTAATAAGCGCTTTCAGTGCCATATTTCTACCAATTATTGCGTGGCTTTTTATTAATCAAGATTGGGAATTGGATATACCACTTTTACACATTGTCTTTAAACCCTGGCGTTTATATCTGATAGTATGTGGTCTTTCTGGACTTGTTTGTTTTATTATTTTGGGCTATTTACCCGAAAGTCCTAAATATTTATTGGGTTTAAATAGGCCAAAGGAAGTTTTGGATATTTTAAAAAATATGCATCGTAAAAATACGAAAGGGAATAAAAATCTTAAAGATGAAAAATTTACGGTAAGATGAGTTAAAAGATATACATATAACTAAAAATATAATTATTTATTCCATTACTCTTATGTCCTATAGATTACAGCAATTTTACCCGATTTAGATACACCATTACGCAAGAAGTCCGTGGGTGATAAGAAATCTATTACCTCTATATTACACTTAATATGGAACCAAACCGCACCCTTGTTTATGCGACAACATATTCGTAAGACTTGCCTGTCATCTCTAATACAATTTATTACACTTTTTACTGCTCATGGCATCTATATGTGGTTTCCTTATATACTCAATAGTACCATGTTATATACACAACAATATGAGGAACCTCTATGTCTCTGTGATATTTTAAGAGTTACCCAATCGGCAAATTTTTCCAATACAAATAGTTTAGATAGTGAGGTTAGTTTCTTAATTAAATTGTTAATTTCTTTAATCACTTTTTTTCAATTTTAGCTAAATAATACCTGCACCACAAAATTGGAAATATCCACCTATAAGCACACGATTACATTGGAGGTCATCTATATGACATTGATGTTGTGTGTGATTTTTGCCAGTAAAAAATTTAATCGGACTGGCATTTTATGTAAGTTTTTATAGTCTCAAGTGGTAACTATGCTTTTATATATTAAAACTTTCATATTACAGTTGTTATTCTAGCATTGTCTGGTATTTTCGGCATTCTCAGCTTGATCATCAAAATACCTTTAGTAGCGATTTATATGATTGCCCTAATGTTGTGTTCTGGTCTTGCAACAATTGTTATGAGTGCAGTTGTAGTAGATATTTATCCAACAAATTTAAGGTAAGTACACAAATTAAGAAGTTATCAGAATAGAATTTTTTACTATTTCTTTGGAATTTGCCACCTAATTGAAAATGTTCATCGGTATAATTACAGAGCTATGGCTGTTTGTATATCGTTGATGCTGGGTCGCATTGGCAGTGTATCGGGTAGCTATGTATTGGGTGCTCTAATAGAATGTCATTGTGAATTAGCATTTTATACATCATCATTTGCATTGATAATGGCTGGTTGTTTGGGTTTCCTAATGCCCAAAACTCAGGATAATAAAAAGCCAAATAATGACAATGAAAATATCTAATTATAATTCATTATTAATTAATTTATTTATATACACACATACTACTTATTTACTCACTTTAAAATATAAAAAATATACAAATAAAATGCTCATTAAATCTTAACTTGATTAGGTTTTCATTGAGACAGTCGATACAAATTAGAATCCTTCAATAAAGCTTGGCAACGCAATTCCATATATTTCGAAGACGAACAAGTCGTTAATATCAACCTCAAAGTTAAGGGCGTTTCAAAAGAAGTCCTCGAAAATGTGGAAGTCGACATTTTACGCTAAGAGAAGACACCGGGACTAGCTTTTTATGCAGTATACGATACCAAAGGGGTTACTCCGTATTTCGATTCAAAAGAAAAAGTTTTCGAAACACAATGTATTTAACATACAAATTCGAAATTTTTTCTATCGAATCAAGTTACAGAGTAACCCTTCAGTAATCCGACAGTCAAAATTTGGGTTAAATAATACAAAAAAGCTTCTTGGAATAATGAAGTGGTTGTAAGAATCACAATGGTTTGACCTTAATGAGAATAGGAGGTAAAGCCTCTACTCCGGTAGGTGAGTGTGGCCTCCTGTAGGTTAGTGGTTAATGTTCTAGTCTGGTAGACCGGAGGTGGTGGTTTCGATTCCCACCTGTGGCACTGGTTAAGGAGCGCACAACAGGCCCGTTAGAGGCCTATGTGTATTTCTTCGGATTTGATGTGTATACATCCTCCTTTCAATCTAACTAAAGCCTCTTCAAAATGAGCAAGTCCGAGGTAACAATAATGGTACGTTTTCTCAGTAGACACACTGTATAACGGGCATATACAGTGTGTGCCATTTAGCCGTCATAATCTCTCTTGGTATACGGGTGCATAAGAACCCCATACTCCTACAACTTAATTCCATTCTGTTCTATTCCATTCATTAATATCATTTTAATTTGGGTGTAAACCACTGCCACCAAGGGTCCGCTCCCATCCCTGTACCGATACCGGTACTCTGATTCGATCCCTTGTCTTATTATTACAAGGAAAGACCAATGATATATTTGATCATCACCAGTTTATAGTTTACGGCTGACTGTATTAGTAGCATTGCTTTTCCCCGGGGTTGCAATAACACCAAGATGGAAAGAGTTTATCAAGGTATCATGACCTAGGGTGGACTTCAATACGGTTAAAGTACTTTTTATTGGATTTTACCATGCCGATATAATCATATTTCGGAGCAACTATTAGTGTCTTATAGATCTTATAAAAGCAAGGCAATTTTAACTTTTGTCTTGTATAAAATGAACTGATGTGATTTGGTTTTCACCAGATAAATGTGCACAGTGTAAGGCATACATTAAAAACTTGGCTCCTCTAAAGCTAATTTTATGAGATCAGTAATGTTGGGCAATAATTTGCTACTCTCTGGGTATCAACGTTTCTAAAAAGAGACCTTGGTGAAATCTCCATACCGATGTTATTACAATATCCTGGTGTAAAGAAGTGTATTCTCAAAAAGAAACAGTTGCTTGGATGTGTGTCAAGGTAATGTAATGACTTTTCATGATAAATTTCTGTTATCGTCTTACGAACGACGGTACAAACCACAGGTTTCTTCATTGATCCATCTCTTTCGATTCGACTGGTGATTTTCTAGAGCTGCTTTTGACTTCACAGCACATGCACTTCACATGCTTTTTAAAAAGTTTTTTTGGTAGTAATACGTTTGCGTTAATACCAATTTAAATATCGTATATAATTTAGAAATGTTATCTAAACGTTAACAGTAGTCAATCTAAAGTGATAACAAACTAAAGGCAACAGACTACATACTTTGCTCTCAATTCTATTTTTGTAATAGATTAGCGATCATTAAAACGCTCTACGTAAAAGTCTAATTAGTGACTGCGCCAGAGGAAAGTTGTATTTAAATTCGATATAAAGTAAATAAATAAACTTTATTACAATTTATTGTGTATAGTTAAACAAACGAACGTACGAACATTAGATATTTACTTAGGAATTAGATTCAAATATATAGCAAAGATAATTTAAGACAATGCCACATCTTGAAGCAACGGTATTTGAAAAATCTGATAACATAGACAAGACACTATATTAGCAGGTCTGCTAGTATAAATGTTTGAAAATAACATGCATTTAGAAAATAATACTCGTCAACAGACATCTAGATGGATTAAATAAATACTCGTGGTACGTTTAAAGTATTTTCAAAATAATCATTAAGATGTCAAAACAATCGGAACCAATCACAACTGCCACCATTGATGAAGCTTTGGAAAAGACACGTAAATAAAATATACATTAAAACTAATAAGTGAACCTGTAATAAAACCAATTTTCTCTGATTTACAGATTTTGGAAAATTTAATATTAAACTTATAGTATTTTCGGGTCTTGTATTAAATAATGTAATATTGGAATCGGTTGGCGTAAGCTTTGCTTTGCCTGTTGTGGCTTGTGATTTGAATTTGTCTTATCAGGAGCAAGGTATCTTGGGTGCAGTGTGTTTTTTAGGCATCATCTTTAGTTCTCATATATGGGGATTTTTAGCTGATACCAAAGGTCGCAAAAGGACTATGAGACCCACTTTGTTTCTTGCTTTTTTGGTGACATTCGTTTCAAGTTTTTCCTTCAATTTTATAATGATGGCAATTTTGCGCTTTTTAAATGGCATGTTGTAAGTATTAGCAAATTTTTTATTTAAAAATGTAAATTATTTCTATATAATTCATTATTTCAGAATATCAGCCGGTTCTGCTACTATTTTCGCCTATTTAGGTGAATTCCATAGTCAAAAGGATCGCAATAAAGCCATACTATGCGGAGCTTTAATGAGTGCATTTAGTGCCGTGTTTTTTCCTATAATTGCTTGGCTTTTTATTAATCAAGAATGGGAATTGGATATACCATTCTTGCCGATTGTCTATAAACCCTGGCGTTTATATTTTCTTATGTGTGGCATGTCTGGTCTAGGTTGTTGCATATTTTTAGGATATTTACCTGAAAGTCCTAAATATCTGTTGGGTGTCAATAGAACAGAAGAAGCTTTAGATGTTTTAAAGGAAATACATCGTAAAAATACTCAAGGAAATAAAAATCTGAAAAACGAAAACTTCACGGTAAAAGCATTAATTCTTAATAAAATTTTAGCATTAACTATTTATTCCACATATAGATTACAACTCTATTGCCCGATTTGGATACACCCATACGCAAACAGAGTATCGATAATCCCAAATCAGCTACGTCAATGCTAAAGCTAATTTGGGATCAAACAGCTCCATTATTTATGAGACAACATATACGTAAAACTTGTTTAGCGGCTGTTATACAATTTATCATATTCTTTACGGCCCATGGTGTGTATATGTGGTTTCCCTATATACTTAACAATGTCATGTTATATACACAACATCATGATGATGTACCATTATGTCTTTGTGATATTTTGAGATTTACACAATCCTCGAATTTTTCCATACCAAATAGTTTAGATGATAATCTGGTAAGTTTCTTTCTAATTTATTTTAAATTTCAATCATCATTCTTTCATTCCGTTAGTTAGTTATTTAAAAAATATAATGTTTGTTACATCTGTCTTTCCTCCAGCTCACCGCAATCAATAAATCTCACTTTATTGTTTTAGGGTTTCAGAGATCTTATATAGATATTTCCTTGGAGACGTTAAAATGTGGTTTATTGAAAGTCTTTTTGGAAAAATAGCAGTCCCTGGCCAAGACATTAATGCTTTTTTTAATTTTAATGATATATTTTTTTTTCTTAAGCATATCGTCATTAAGACTTGAGCAGGGACTTTTCTAAAAGACTATGTTTTCTGACATTAGCATTTGTCAAAACTGTCTTGAGCACAGCTTTTTTCGCTGATTTTTAAGCCCTATGTTTTGTTGGAAGTCTTTTTGAAACTGCAGCAGTCCCTGGTTAAAACATAACCCTGCTTATTCCATTAGATATTTCAGGAAATTTTAAAATAGGCATGGATATCGGTGGTATAATCGCGGTTGTATATGTTAGACGTCTTAGTTATTGTTGTTGTTTTACTTTGTCGGTTCACATTCATATTCACATAATCATATTAGATGCCTGTTAAAGAATTAATGATATTTCTTAAAGCCGTGATACACGATTGTCAGATCTTACAACGTTGTCAGTAAAATGTTCATAAAATGTCTAACAATCGTCTGAACCTATAATTTTTCTGACAAGACAAAATTTCTAAGTTGGCAGTATTTTTAGACATTTTCTGCGCATTTTACTGCCAACGTTGTAAGATCTAACAACAGTGTATACATAGCATTAGTCTTACTGACGACAACACGTTTAGAGGCATGGGTGGCAGTAGACTTCTTTAAAATATAGTCCTTTCATTTGGTATTAACAAAAATTTACGACGAAAGATCTTCCTGTTCAATCGAAATCTATGATCCAAAACATAAATATGAAGGAAAATATATATATTCTAATAGAACTTCATTTCCCACCTGGTATATCAAGTATTATAGATATTGGAATCAAAAATTTTATACTAAAGGACCTGGAGGCACTTTTACTGTGGTAACTACGATGAACCGTTACCGAGAAAGGACTTAGGACTGTGTGTTATGTGGATCATATTACTTCTAAGGAGAAAGCTTCAAAATTACATGTATAGAAGGGCGAAAGAGTCGCTTTGACCGGACATTAAAATGGTGGCACTAAATGTAATATATAATCAAAAAGGCGCATCGGTGCAGGAAGAATCATTGACATGAAATAAGGTCTTAGTCCTACTATGAAACATTGGCATTTTAAACTGTAATTGGCGGCAAGACTTGGAAACGTTACTTGATATTAAACCCATATGAAGTTACATACATAAGATATAAAACGGAATTTATAGCCGAATGCCTAATAACTTTGAACGAACTGACTAAGACCAGACACAGAATATGTCGGGAACTTTGAAACATTGTTAACAGATAGAATGTCACGGTCCAGATTAGAACAAATACCCAGAAGGATCTTAATTGGAAGACAAAGCGAGACTGTGGTTCTATATTGATGCCACAAAAACAAATGTTCTACCATTTTCCCCCGGGGGCATATTACCTTGGCGAGACCTCCGCCTAGGTGTTATTGCAATCCCTGGGTATAAAGAGGTGGCCAATACCTCCAACCTGACCGGGACGGAAAAATTGGTTACAGCCTACTGCTTGGTTTAGTCCTTGCATAGATTGCCAGAGGTCAGACCAGAGCACCGCATAATCTGGTACTACGGGTGGCCAGTTGCCCGCAGAACTATGTCCTGGCTGGTCAGTTGGTCGAGGTTCCTTCGGGTTCCACGTAGTCAATAGCAAATATTTCGGGATAAGTTCGGTGCTGTTGCCGAAAACAACAGATACCCCGCAGTCGAGTGACTGTGGGACTAAGCGCTAGAAATGAGTTGGTATTAATTGTATATGGTACGGGATGAATGTGAGGTTCGGCGGGCCTTACCCCACCCGTCTACCTAATGAATGTGTCGTATGTTTTTCTCTTATGAATGTGTGGTATAAATGAGATGCGTGCTGGGTTGAATGATGATGGATGAAAGGTATCATATACATTTTTCCTTCCTTGTCCAGATATGTTCAGGGTTTACTCTGTTCATATAAGAATTACCACAGTGTGTCCCGGTTACGTCTCTAGGTGCTGTTACCAAATCAACAGAGGCCATCCAATGGTCAAAAGATTAGATAGCTCGAGTACTCCAGCAAAGTACTTGTGCATGGACCGGTCAGAAATTGCCACCGGCGTTCTTCATTGAAGAACAAAGGGGCGATGGTGGACCTTTCTCAAGTCTACCAGTGGTTGAAAAAGACCACCGTGATATAAGGTCGTCAAGGCAGGTGCTCACGTTAAACTCACGACATTCCTCTACTACCATTTGCTTTATCACAACATTAGGTTCCAGACAGAATAAATATAGCTTCAACAGGGATTAACATGTTTATTGACAGCCGGATGTCTATTAGTGCAATATCAGGTGATAAAGTTAAATATATGACCATACAGGTTGGTAAGTAAGCTTTAATCGAATACTTTCCTAGAGATAAGGTTTCCATCATATGTGCACCAGGCCAATCGGGAGTAGTCGGCAACGAAAAAGGAAATGTACAAGAATTAAAGGAAGAGAGCTTAAGATAGCTAACCCATTATATCTCTTGGTATAATAAAACTGTGGGTAAAGCAACAAAGATCTGAGGTTAGCATGATGGTATTATAAGTGGACACAAAGGATTACGAGCACAGCTATACAATATTAAATGTGCAAATTATCACGAACGTAAAACATGTGGAGAGGACAGAGAATCAGACTTTCGTCGGAATTATAATCAAATGTCTTGGAAGTGATGTTATTCCGTGTATAACATTTATATTCTTAGGAAATACGTTCAGAAAAATGAGTTTTTGAATACCTATCGAATACAATCTAAAGTTTTTGTTTTTACCAACAAACGTTTTAATTTGATTGAACTCACAACAGGCCTGATAATGGCGTAGATGTAATTGTCCACCTAACAACCTAACCTAAACTCTACCGTCCCTTTAAAAAGTATGTTCTTACTATAATTTCAGAATGATAAAATATGTACAACCAAATTAGAAATATCCACCTACAGACATACAATTACATTGGAATTCATCTATATATTCCTGTTGATATGTGTGATTTTTGCCAATAAAAAATTCAAACGAACACCAATTTTATGTAAGTTTTTTTTGTAGTTTTTAAAATTTAAATGATAATTTAATAATAGTTTCTATTTAGTTACAATTCTAGCAACTTGCGGTCTATTTGGCATTCTGAGTTTGTTAATCAGCATTCCCTTGGTAGCGATTTATATGCTGGTCATTACGTTGTGTTGTGGTTTAGGAACTAGTGTCATGAATACAATTGTTGTCGATATATATCCCACAAATTTAAGGTTTGTATGTTAGATTTCTTATCATAATATTATACTCATTTATTTTGTTGTATATATTTAATGTTATTATAATTTCGAAAAACACGAAAATGTTTATTGCGAACAAAAATGTATTGCTTTGTTGGTGAAGGACTTTGGATTATTAGTTTTATATTTTACAAAACAAATTGCGACTAATCATATAATCTATAAAATTAACATTCAAACTAAAATTTTAAACTTCTGCTATAAATATAATGGAACAGTAGCAGAGGTGGTGAACTAATGAAGCCATGTAATTTAACTTGAATAAACCTAAATTTACAATTACTGTTTGAAAAACACTCTAGTTAAACCGTAGAGAGTCAATGACAAAAAAATTATAATTACTAAAGTTATTGACGAAACAAATATTCTTAAGGACCAAATAGACTAAACAAGCGGCTTGACAAACATACTTTTTTCATTCCAACACACACTACACAAGCATTGCTTATACAATCACCCATTTTTTCACGTTTTTGTGGACTTGCAAATATACTGATATAAATTTCCCTTTAACATGTAAATAAATATAAACAATACAAACGGATTGATAAAAATTAAATATGTTTGTGTTAAATCTAAATTTTTTGTTTTTTGATCAAACAAACCGCAAGTATTTGTGCAAACACGAAACATCCTCATACTAGGGTTCTATAGTTGAAACGAAAATCGACTTTTTGCATTTAGGTAAAAGTCGACTTTTTGCATTTAGTAAAAAGTCGACTTTTCAACTTTTTGCATATTATGCAAAGTCAACTTTTCGACTTTTTCAGTTAGTTAAAAGTCGCCTTTTAGTATTTTGTTTGACTATTTTCGACTTTTCGACTATTTTCGACTTTTTCCGACTTTGACTATTTTAGACTTTTTCCGACTTTTCGACTATTCGATTTTTTTCGACTTTTATTTTCAAAGTCGACCTTTTTCACAGACGATAGTAGAGTTTTCGACTCTTTTGAAACATAATAGTCGACTTCGACTTTTTTCGACAAAAAATCGATTCTTCGAAAGTCGATTTATAGAACCCTACCTCATACACTACACAACAGGCTTGCACAAACATAAAATACTGGTAAGTTTGTCAAGCCGCTTGTGTAGTCTATTTGGCCCTTTAGAATTTTTAGAAGGAAATGAGAAGAGTTTGTTAAATTGGATCTTTTTAATTATATTTTCAGAGCCATGGCTGTTTGTATTTCATTAATGCTGGGACGCATTGGTAGTGTCACCGGTAGTAATGTTATGGGTGCCTTAATAGAAACACACTGTGAAGCCGCCTTATACAGTTCCTCAACAGCTTTAATATTAGCGGGTTGTTTGGGTTTTCTAATGCCAAAAACGCAGCATAATAAAAAACCAATTGATGATAATGAAAGAAGCTAATGTCATGTTAATTACCTTAATAATTAAGATTTTTCATAAAGCAATAAGTAGATAAAATAATAATTGTTTTTTATTTTGTTTATTAAAAATAATTCTTAATGTTGAAGTTGTCCAGAATCACTGATAACAATTGTCTTAACAGTCTTACCCGATTGACTACCCATTGCTTCAATTTTCTTCACAATATCCATACCTTCTATCACTTTACCAAAAACAACATGACGATTATCCAACCAGGAAGTTTTAACAGTGGTAATGAAAAACTGTGAGCCATTTGTATTTGGTCCAGCATTGGCCATAGACAAAATACCCGGTTCTGTATGTTTCAATATTAAATTTTCATCATCGAATTTGTTGCCATAAATCGATTTTCCACCAGTGCCATTGTGTGCGGTAAAGTCTCCACCCTGACACATGAAATTGGGTATGACCCGATGAAAGGTTGAACCCTTATAGCCGTAACCCTTTTCGCCAGTACAAAGAGCTCTAAAATTCTCCGCAGTTTTAGGCACAATATCAGCACGCAGCTAAAAATAAATATTTAAAACAGTGCAGAATAAAAAAACACCTTTTTAAGATCTAAGACTTTCTTTATTGACTACAATACTTAACCATAAATAAATTTTATTTTAGAAATTCCTACAATAAAATTATGGCCCATTATGCAACAACTATAAATATTCGTTTTTAGTAATAACAACAATAACAACTTAATCTATTTCAATTCACCACAATCCTCAATAACAATATGTTTCATGGGACGTCCTTCGGGACAACCAAAAGATTCAATTTTCTTAACAACATCCATACCTTGTATAACTTGACCAAACACTACATGCAGTCCATCTAGCCAAGGTGTTTTAACGGTGCAAATGAAAAATTGTGAACCATTGGTATTTGGACCGGCATTGGCCATGGATAGAATGCCGGGACCAGTATGTTTTAGTTTAAAATTCTCATCCTTGAATGTAGTGCCATAGATTGATTTGCCGCCGGTACCATCATTCTTTGTAAAATCGCCACCTTGACACATAAAATTCGGTATGACACGATGGAAAGTGCAACCTTTGAAACCATAACCTTTTTTACCCGTACATAGGACACGGAAATTTTCTGCTGTCTTTGGAACGACATCTTTGCGTAACTGAAAAAATTGATTATTTTGATAGCTCAAAACTGGTCTTATATTGATGAAAACTAATTATGGACAAATCTGATGAGGTGAATGTATATTTAACAGGAATGCATCGAAACAGCTAATGTTAAACCAATGATTTCATATTTCTAAAATGTTACTAATTTACAACCACTAAATAATTTCCAAGAAAAAATTATGGGGAGAGAAATCCCTAGTGCGCCTTCCTTAAGGGCCTAGGTTTCACCACAGCAATTTTATGACTTATAAAGAACAAGCAGTTAGCAATTTTTATACATAATTGACGCTGGTCCATGTAAAAGAACTTCTCTAAACTAATGTAGCTATCTTTGACCATTACTGTCCCGTTGCGTAATGTCCTGCAATCTTCAGCCATATCTGAAACTTTACACGACAACATTACACTAGGAAGATGAGACTTTTGCCCTTTCTTGAGGGCCAAAGGCTCACCATCGCCCCTTTATGACTTATAAAGAAAATGTAGGTGGCAATTTTTATTTATATATCTTACACTGGTCCATGTAAAAGAACTTTTTCTAAAGTCAGAGATAGCTATGACCATTGCTGTCCCGTTGCAGACTGTCCTGCAATCTTCAGACTGTATGTGAAACTTTACACAACAACCTAAACTAGGGATGGTTTCCGCCCTTTCGAACTCCATTAATATGTCAAGACATAGCTCACACATTGCGGTTGGTCAGGTATGGAAAGAGTAATCATCCGAGACATTCATAAAAACAACAAGTATGAATATGATACCCTACATCAGTCAGTAAGTTAAAATGGTGATTATTTAAAAGGGAGTTTGTAAATATTTATGTTCATTACAAAAATCCATAATATCATTACAAGTTGCATAAAACTAAGTTTTCCGACTTTTGTTGACATAATAGAACATTTAACTTAATTATGAGCCCAGAGGCCTTATTCGGGAGGAACGGGGGGCTAGGCGAAATAATGGACCGATTTTATCCAAACGTCCTTGGGCCAAAAAAAGAGTGTGTGCCAAATTTCATCAAATTATCTTGAAAATTGCAACGTGTACCTTGCGCACAAGATTTACATGGACAGCCAGCCAGACAAACGGGCGGACATAGCATAATCGACTCAGAAAACGATTCTAAGCCGATTGGAATACTTTAAATAAGGTATAGGACGAATCTTTTTGTATGTTACAAACGTCAGCACAAACCCAATATACTTTCCACTAAAGACGTGTAAGGTATAAAAATCTGACACATTCATAGGTGTGAGCTGGAAGAGGTGTAAGGAGACACGTGATAGAATCCTGTTCTTGTAATATCAAATCATTTACAACGTCTGTACATTCTGTTTAGTCGGCAATAACTTCTGAAACTTATTTCGAAATATTAATTTCACCGTGCATCAGATTTTTTACCAACAACATAACAATGTCATGTACATGACGAGCCCTGTCGAGCTCTTACTCCCTTAGAAACTCAAGTGAAATAACCCCGAAGTCATTTGACTTCTCCAGCTTATAACCCAAACCGACTAGAGATACTGTAGCACCTCTATTCAGCGAGAATGCAATAACAGAACATATCCCATTCGGTATTTCGGAGAAAATTTTATGTTTTACAATACCACAGAATCTACACTATTTCACGAAATTATTTTGTTATGTAAGGGCGGGTTTCTGACTCCTCAGTTAAACTATGCTTAACTTGTTGTTAGATTAAACTCGAAACAAATTTAGGCGGACTTTAACCGATGATTGTGTTTTTCAGTTTTAGATTTAAGCTCAGTTAACTTTGTTAGTATTGCCAACTTTTCACTTAAAAACATAAACAATGAACAGCTGTTTTTTGCAAACATTTCTTTTGTAAAATCGAAAAACAAATCAGAAAATTGTAATTTACATAATATATTAAGTTTTTGTTCTTTCGAAATCATTGTTTTATTGTTTTTGTTAATTGTGTTTTCTCACTTATAACTTAAGTTTAATTGGCCAATTACACTCAGTTAAACTAAGATAATAAGTAACGTTACTGTTTACTGAAAAACACAAAACATATATTAGACTAGGTTTAACTGAAGAATGAAGATTATCTTTAACTGAAAACCCGTCCTAAGGGTTTTATTGATTAATTTGAACTTTAAATTTAGTTTCAAACAAAATGACAAATGTACATATTTAGATTATCCTAAATAAATGTCATTATATGACAGGTATTTATAAATGGCTGAAACTTATGAATAATTTGATTTACTTTTATTACTATTTAGTAATGTTTTATTACAACATATATATAGTACAAAACGAATGACAATTATTATCTAAATTGTTGTTTTCTCAAATGGGAATTTTTTTGAAAGTTAATTTATTTTTTAAATTAACTTATTAAATGAGACAGCATTTGACAGTGTATATTTTATTCTAAAGGATATAATTTTTGCATGTTTTAGATCAAGAGCAATTTATACAATTTTTAGCCCCTTCTAGCACTTACTTTGATTATCATCTTCGTGTAATTTATATTATAAAAATTTACAATATATATTCCGAGATTAAGACATGTCAGATTGTCTGTCTATGTTCATATGTCAAAGTACTTTAGATGAATACCAGTCATGATGGTCTGATTTTACAATTCACACTGTCGGTCCATGTACAAGCGATTTGTTGAAGTACTCTCTATAGAATCTCTGATCACCTTGATATGTAATCAGTAGACCGAAATACGAATCCATAATGGCACCACTTTTCCTGCCAAAAGCTTTAGTTTGTTTTTCAAAGGAACACTAAAGTGACAATTGTCTTATCCTTGGTTTACAAAGAGTATATCCGCAGTCGAAATTGAACCAACCAAATGGTTATCAGTTAGATGAAAATCAGTCTTTTCGGAGATATGAGCAAAAATTCGAGACAAACTAATGTCCATGTCATATTTTAAATTGAAAAGCAATACTCACTTTCATATAGGAAGTTGGTGCACCGAACTTGATTTAATTAAAAGTATTCAATGGTCTCCATCAGAATTAAGTTTAAGAGTTTTAAAGGGGTCCAACTTTATATATTATTATATGGTATTCAACAATTAAACACAAAACCTCACTCTGAGGTTGAACGAAATCATGCACCTAATGCAAACAACGCATTACTTGCAAACAGTTATAGGAAGTAATCCATTAAATTAGTGCAACTAAGACGCAATTGTGGACATTTAAGTCTAATTTTGAAGGCGGCTCTTTCTACCCCTCAATTGAGGCCCTGTAATTATAAAATTCATTAGGATCTCCCAGGCTATTATATAATTTGGTTTTGCACCTTTTTTGAGATTCGAATATATTAAACACAACATTTTTTGGTTAAACCGGGTTTAATAGATGTTTCATGTTTTTCGGTTATCATTAAGGTTACTTATTATCTTAGTTTAACTGAGTCTAATGGCCAATTAAACTCAAGTTATAATTGAGAAAACATAATTAACAAAAACAATAAAACAATGATTTCGGAAGAACAAAGACTTAATATTTTAAGTAAATTGCAATTTTCTAATTTGTTTTGTTTTATTTATTATTGTTTTAAATGTTTATTTAACATTTTTCCAAAATTTTCCATTTTATAAAAGTATTGTTTTTAAAAAACAGCTGTTCATTGTTTATGTTTTTGAGTGAAAAGTTGGCAATACTAACAAAGTTAAGTGAACTTAAATCTAAAACTGAAAAACACAATCATCGGTTAAAGTCTGCCTAAATTTGTTCCGAATTTATTCTAACAGCAAGGTAAGCCTAGTTCAACTGAGGAGTAAGAAACCCGGCCTTAGAGTGCTATACTCTGCTTACCCGAATCTTATCGTAATTTAGTAACAAGTAATATGTGTTTAAGCGATTTTCTGAAGAGAACCTTGTATGGGACCGACCGCACCCATGTTATGAACCGATTGTGAAAAAATCTTGAAATTTTGTGAAGATATCGACATTGCGACGGAAGTTATTAACAAAAAAACCCATTTTTCCGGGAATATGTACTTTTGTATGAGAGGTATATGAAATTTTAGACCGGTTCTTGCGATTTTCCGCAGAGATCAAGCTCATGTGTAGAAACGAATGTATGGTGAGGTTTATGGAATTTTCGAGAAAATTACGTCAGAATGTGTAAAAAATGATTCTTTTCCGAGGTTGTTTTAAATTTTGATTCATAACTTTTCCCGGTGTAAATTGATCAGATGAGTATTTCTTGGTGTTACACACGGAATGACAAAGTTATATATACCCTCTATCACCATTGATGGTGGTGGAGTAGTTTGAATTATCTTTAAAATTACGACATGCAGTGTGATTACAAGGTTTACATGGAAGGACGGGCGAACATAGCCAAATCGACCCAGATGATGATTCTGAGCCGAGATTGGTATACTTAAAGGTGGGTATAGGACCAATATTATTGTGCGTTACAAACATCAGCACAAACCCAATATACCCTCCCCACTAATGTGGTGTAGGGTATAATGAAACAAATTTGGCAACCGTTTCGTATAAGGTAGCGGTATTGGTATTTTGACGTATTTCGGTATTAGCATTTTAGCGTTATAGGTATTTTGGCTCATTTCGGTATTGATATTGTAGCGTTATCGGTATTTTGGCTTATTTCCGTATTGTTATTTTAGCAATAACGGTAGTTGTGCTGAAGCGGTATTTTAGCGGTAACGGATAGCTTAGCGATAACGGTTGCCAATCTTGAAATTAAATAAACTAATGTTGTGATATTTGTAACTCTGGTATTAAGGACTATTTTTAGGTAATTTTGCGTTCTTTAACTGGTACATGTAAAGATTTATGTAATATTCAACATAGTAAGATGAAATTAAGCATATAGAGACTGGAGTAAATGACAACCTATAAATGGTTGATACAGTTTTTCTCAATTTCTACCGTGAACTAATATTTCCTGGCACTTTAAACCGTGGCCCTGCCTCATGACACGGTACATTTATTAATTTGTTCTACAAATTTGAGCCCCATAGACTTGTGGTTAATACCGACAGAGGTGGTTCAGTTTTACAAGCTCCACCTTCTATCTTATAATAAAATCAATAATGCAATGAAGCTAATAGAAGCTTTAAATGCAAAGTTTTTATCATTTTATATGTTATTGCAATAAAATGGAAAAAATATACTACAATTGAATACAAATGAAGCTTCAACGTTTAATACGCCCTCAAAACTAGGCAACAAAATCGATCAGCTAATAATCTAATTACTAGTGTTTTTTTCTTAGCTTTTTTATTGTCTAACTAAAATATTGAATTGAAACAACAACATATTTTTGGACAGGAAAAAAGTAGAATGTTTTATTTTTGTAAAATAATAAAAAAAGGTTTTTTTGTTTTTTATCTGGGAATAATATTGAGAGAACAATATAATTTATACTTTAAGCATATTTCTTCTTTTTGTTTTAATTCAATTGGTAATTTTTACGATTTCAAACTATGTTTTTTTGTGTGAAAGAGAGAAGAAACTGAGAGAACAAATTGTTTTAAATGATTTTCATTTTTTCTTTTTCTGTTTGTTTAACATTTTATTTGTTCTAAATGATTTAGTTTAAATGCTTTTTCATCTTTCATTTCATTTGTTGTATTTGCTGTTGCGATTACTCTTAAAATTACTAAATATTAAAATAGTTTTTTGTATTGGTTGTTGTCGTTTAGATGATAACGATGGCCATCTGCTTACAGAGCACCACAGTCGGCGACAACAATCTTCTTGTTTGTCTTGCCGGATTGGGTGCCGTAACCTTCGATTTGCTTAACAACATCCATGCCTTCAACGACTTGACCGAAGACAACGTGTTTGTTGTCCAACCAAGCGGTCTTGACGGTACAGATGAAGAATTGAGAACCGTTGGTGTTGGGTCCAGCATTGGCCATGGACAAAATACCGGGACCGGTGTGCTTCAAGGTGAAGTTCTCATCAGCGAACTTGTTGCCATAGATGGATTTACCGCCGGTACCATTGTGGTTTGTGAAATCACCACCCTGGCACATGAAGTTGGGAATGACACGATGGAAGGAGGAGCCCTTGTAGCCGAAACCCTTTTCACCGGTGCAGAGAGCACGGAAATTCTCAGCGGTCTTTGGAACAACATCGCTACGGAGCTGCAGATAGAAGAATACGCACACACATAATGTGTACAACAAATGATTATTTATGTTTTGTGTTGTTGTTTTTTCTTTTAATTTGTTAAAATTATTTATTAGTTTAATTTGTTTTATCATTTAAATAATAACACTGATATCTTTTTGGAAACACTGGCACTTTTAAGTGGATCCATACTTGAGCTCAGCAGTCTAGACAGACACATTTACATAACACACCCACAATAACTATGTACTTAGTAAATAATGTAAGAAATAAGACAAATTAAGAATAAAGTGTTTAGTAAATAATAGCGTTTTTATATTCAGTTTTAAAACTCCTCTTACATGATGTTATGACAATGAATATATAAACAAAAAAACTTAAGAACACACTTTGTACTTTTGTTTGGTATAAATAAATTTATAGCTAAAAACTATTGCAATTGACCACTATCGGCTATAATGATTTTCTTATTAGTCTTGCCCGATTGACTACCCATTTGCTCCATCCTTCTAACAACATCTAGGCCTTCAATAACTTTGCCAAATACAACATGACGATCATCCAACCATGTTGTCTTAACCGTGCATATGAAAAACTGTGATCCATTCGAATTGGGCCCAGCATTGGCCATGGAAAGTGTACCAATTCCGGTGTGTTTTAAAATAAAGTTTTCATCATCGAATTTATGACCATAAATCGATTTACCGCCAGTGCCGTTGTGAGCAGTAAAATCACCACCCTGACACATAAAATCGGGTATAATGCGATGAAAACATGAACCCTTATAACCGAAACCTTTCTCACCAGTGCACAGAGCACGAAAATTCTCGGCAGTCTTGGGCACAACATCGGGACGTAGCTATAATAATAGTAATTGTAATATATATTTTTTTAAACAAAAGCAGGCAAAAACATATTGAAAGAAATTTTTTTGGAAATTTATTAGACGACAAAACTAAAATCGTTTGGAATTCATTCAAGGTTTATTGATTCTTTTTGTGTGTTAGTTAGAAACTTTTGTTAAAAGTAATAATAAAATTTCCCTTAAAAAGCCTCCAAAACTTTTCAACAACTTATTAGTTGTAAAAATGTGACAAAACACTTGATTAAGGGCGGGTTTCTTACTACTCAGTTAAACTAGGCTTAACTTGCTGTTAGATTAAACTCGAAACAAATTTAGGCAGACTTTAACCGAAGATTGTGTTTTTCATGCCGAGTTTCTTACTCCTCAGTTAAACTAGGCTTAACTGGCTGTTAGAATAAACTCGAAATAAATTTAGGCAGACTTTATTTATTTATTTTTTATTTATTTATTTCCAAAACCGATGATTGTGGTTTTCAATTTTAGATTTAAATTCAGTTAACTTTGTTAGTATTGCCAACTTTTCACTCAAAAACATAAACAATGAACAGCTGTTTTTTGCAAACAATACTTTTGTAAAATTGAAAATTTTGGAAAAATGTTAAATAAACATTTAAAACAATAATAAATAAAACAAAACAAATCAGAAAATTGCAATTTACTTAAAATATTAAGTTTTTGTTCTTCCGATATCATTGTTTTATTGTTTTTGTTGTGTTTTCTCACTTTTAACTTAAGTTTAATTGGCCAATAACACTCAGTTAAACTGAGAAAATAAGTAACGTTACTGTTTACTGAAAACACAAAACATATATCAAACTAAGTTTAAACAAAGAATGTAGATTAACTTTTTTTCTGGAAAACCCGCCCTATGTATACTTTAATGGAGAAAAATCTATTCCATTAGCAGCAATTTTGTTTATATTGCTGTAGAATTCAAAAGTAACAAGTTTAGATGGAAATTATGTAGCAAAAACCAAATTTGACAAAAATTGGCAACAACAGATAAACTTGTTAATGAATCATAACATATTTATTATAACTATTCGAATAAAAAAAAGACATACTGTTTAAAACATTCAATTTAAAATAGTTATGACATCAGTTGAAAATACAAAACAATAGAGATTACGTGATGGTAGAAAACAAAAATTAAGAAAAAACAAAATAAAAAAGTAAAATAGAACCTACATTGAAATACAAGATTAATCAAGTTATGTTTAATTAATTTATAATAACTGCTTATTTAAACTGGTCATTCACCCCCTTTCCCTTGTCATTCATATACAAATAGTTTATTTTATAATAAAAAAAAAGCTGGTTTATAAATTCTGCCACAAACAAGTAAGATTGTTGCCAAATACATTAAATTCCCTCCCTCCCCTCCTCCTCCTTCTACTGCTCTTATTTTGTTAATCATTCATTTGTAGTTGTAACAACAAAAATTTTGTTTAAAACTTGTTTATTTTTAAATTTTTTCTAAATAAATTCATTAGAAGTTTTTTTCTTTTCGTTAATTTTAAGAAATCCTTGTGATTATCTATAACTACAACATGAAAGAAAATAAAAAGTAAAAACAACAACACTAACGTGCACATGCTTTTAACCCAATTTCAATTATTGTCTACAATACTTTTCAAACAAAATTAATACATTACATGGCCTTTGATTTAGTTTTATTGTTTTTTATTGCCACCATTACAACCACATACTTTTTTATGATTTAAAGGACACGTGTGTCGTCAGATGACAACAATAATAAAGTGAAACAAAAAAAAAACAGTAGACAGTTAAATTATTGACCAACCTTTCAACTATGTATATACAATAGTAATTAATCGATTATCTCATGCCAATAGAGAAAATATATATATAAAAACTAAATGTTGTTTTTGTTCTTGTACAATAGCACAATTTTTATATTATAAAGGTTGACAAGGATGATGATAATAATAATAAATAAATGACAACGTCTACCTTTTGACGTTGTCATTTTAAATATTGTAAATAGTTTTACTATTTTAAATCATTCTAGCCATTAGATTTAATAATACGTTTGTATGTATGTTTGTAATAAAAACAAATATTTAAACCTGTATAATGTTTCATTATCACAAATGAAAGTAAAATTAAAATGTCTGTATGTATTCACATTACCAAGGTAGATATTTTAATAGTGCAAAATTACTTTCTAAAATATATAATTTTTTTTATGATAAATTATATTTTCAATGTCATGTCCTTTTTTTTGATTTGTTTCTGGACATTTTTTTTAGCTATACATTAGGTCTAACATTTAATATAGTTCTATAGAAGAAAAGTGTAAGGGATAGGTCGTTAGGGTGAAATGGTGCAAGTAGTGTCTAATTTGAATTTATAATTTTTCGTGAACCTATGCAAACAACTAGCAGTAGTATGTAGTTTAGTTTTTTTTCTACTCTTTAATTTTATTTTCACATGGGTGGAGTTAATGAATGCTTAATTGGTTTTGTTTGTATTTTAAGGACATTATAAATATTTTATAAATTTAACGTTACATAAAACTTTTATAATGCTTTAATTTAAAAAAAAACACACTTAACCTTTTTGCCATTTCTATTATAGTTTATAAAACAACTATTAGAACAATTTTACATTATTAATGCATAAAACGTGAGTAATATGTATCAATAAATACTATATGCAAAACTCAACTACGTAAGTTAGTTAGTATTTAATTGTTTAAATTTAATAAAACTCATTAAAACCGTTTCTTATAAAAATAGCATATCGCTCTATTGTATTGAGAAACACCTAAGACTCAATTGGATCTGTTGTGCGATTCTTAACTCTCTGGAACTGATGTGTTGTCTGATAGACACCATTTTTTGAAAGCTTTTACTTCCTAAGATCTGATTTTGAAACTTTCTTAAACTATTTGTGTTTATAGGTTGTTATTTAGAGCGAGTTTTTCTGATAAAGATAATCTTTATTCTTTGGTTAAACCTTGTTTAATATATGTTTCGTGTCTTTCAGTTATCAGTAAAGTTACATATTATCTTAGTTTATCTGAGTGTAATTGACCAATTAAACTTAAGTTATAAGTGAGAAAACACAATTAACAAAAACAATGATTTCGGAAGAACAAAAACTTAATAGGTATTTTAAGAAAATTGCAATTTTCTGATTTGTTTTGTTTATTATTGTTTATTTAACATTTTTCCAAAATTTTCCATTTTACAAAAGTATTGTTTACAAAAAAAAAACAGCTGTTCATTGTTTATGTTTTTGAGTGAAATGTTGGCAATACTAACAAAGTTAACTGAGCTTAAATCTAAATCTGAAAAACACAATCATCGGTTAAAGACCGCCTAAATTTGTTCCGAGTTTAATCTAACAGCAAGTTAAGCTTAGTTTAACTGATGAGTAAGAAACCCGCCCTTAGTATAATATTTTTTAACTTCGACAAGACAATGCATGTTAAACAGTGTTTATTGACAAGGTATAAATTGAAAAATCTAATTTTCGTAATTTTTTGGTATTTTTGTTAGACTACCACGTCAGTTCCAAAGGGTTAAACAGTGCCTCTGGTGGACCACCTCTATCTCTGGTCTACCAGACTAGAACACTAACCACCAACCTAACGGAGGCTACAAATACTCTCAATTGTAACCCGCCCTAAATATCATGCTTTTTTAAAAACTAGTTTAATATATGTTTTGTGTTTTTTATTAAACAGTAACGTTACTTAATATCTTAGTTTAAATGAGTCTTATTGGCCAATTAAATTTAAGTTATAAGTGAGAAAACACAATTAACAAAAACAATAAAACAATGATTTCGGAAATACAAAAAAAAAATAATATTTTAAGTAAATTGCAATTTTCTGATTTGTTTTGTTTTATTTACTAATGTTTCAATGTTTATTAAACATTTTTCCAAAATTTTATACCTATCTTAAAAAAAGTATTGTTTGCGAAAAACAGCTGTTCATTGGTTATATTTTTGAGTGAAAAGTTGGCAATACTAACAAAGTTAACTGAACTTAAATCTAACACTGAAAAATACAATCATCGGTTAAAATCCGCCTAAATTTGTTCCAAGTTTAATCTAACAGCAAGTTAATGGATTTTCATATTTTACTTGCAAAATTCTTCATATAACTTCAAAAGTTTTCTAAAATAGCAATAAAAACATGACATGGTGGACTTGCAACTAAAATATCAATTACATAGAACTGATCTATTTTCCGAACTATCAACGGGTATTAAACAAAAGCAATTAGTAATAAAGTAGATCAATTTTAGAACTATACAGAGCCGGTTTATTTTGTTTAATCTACTGCTATACGTGAGCAAACATTAAACAGCTGACACATCTGTCGTCAAAGACCTAACGGAACAATTTTGCTAAAACCGTAAAATCATTTCTTAATATTTTAGGATAGAACTATTAGTAAATGTAAAGGAATTTGGGTAACAATTTCACATACAATTCACCACTATCGCCAATAGAAGTGAAATTTATGTCTCATTTCCCTTAAATGGAAAATTGTTATACCTAGTGAACAAGCCGTCAACATTTCGTTTCATGATATTGTGCGCATTAGCTTCTTCAATGTTTGCAAATCATATTTTCATATAAAATTTTAATTGGCAAAAAGGGAGATTATGTTTTTTTAACAGCAGATTTTCTTAAACACCTTTTGAATATGTAAAAATAATAAATAAAATCTCAGTCAACCCTTGTTGCTTTTATTCCACACAATACTGTTATTAATACTATTAATAATGTTAAAAAGTCAATTCACGGTTCACCCTATACCTATAAAAACTAATAAAGATAAAAATGCAATTTATCGCCATTTAAATTGTTGGTGCACTTTCACACACATCCCTTCTTCTTCTCCTTCTTCAGTCAATCAATTATAATCACACACAGATAATTATATTGCCAAATAAAATGTAAATTAACAAATAAATCAATACTACAAAAATACATATATTTAGTAAATGTTGTATAGACACAAAACATCTAATTTTTTTTGCAGAAGGGCAGGACAACAGAAATTACTGATTTTTTCCCGAATTTGAAAGTGTGTATTTCATTTGCAACTCATGCGCTCATGCTCAAGGTCACAACTGGTCATTTGCATTTAGGTGGAAATTCAATGTCTGTTTTTAGCAATTACTATAAAAATAAATTCTAATAATTTATGTGTTTAATAAAATAGAACACGTTTTTTTCTTCAGCTTTAAAAAATATGTTCAATAAAAATTATTTTTGTATACAAAAACATGATCAAAACGTGTATAAAGCTAAAAATATGTGCAAAAAGAAAAAGAACAAAATGGAAAATTCCAAAATGAATTTATAGCAGCGCAGCAACTGAACTGTTGAAACAACAATAAAAAACAACACGAAAACAGCAAAACTATGAAGAAAAAAACACGCGGGAAGGGGGTAAAAGAAGGGAACAAAGCACAAAGTGATTAGCAATAGAATTTATTAAAATAATCAACACTATCAACGCGTACAAACACACATGTAATCACCAATTTTTTTAATAGAAAAAAAGCACACAATGACATCAATACAAATAGCAAGCCGGCCGGCAAGCAAAAAACGAAAATGAAGTGTGTAATGGGGGGTAAATTGGATTTAAATTGATTAAATGTTGTTTGTTCAAACATTTTAAACGATGTTCAAATATCTTTTTTTCCACTAAACAACAATTGTTGTTCAGTTCACTACTCCGAGTTTGGAAAGAGTGATGCCACTATATGCTTTTTATCCGAATTCGTATACACTTTGGCTGCCTCTACTAGCCCGGTAATTCACACCAACACATGCGCCCACTGGTTAATCATTCCACAAACACATACAACGCTTTATAGTCATCATCGTCGTCAATGTTTTGCTAACAACCAACCGTCCGACAAACCAACCAACCAACAACTTACAAAAATTGCAAGTTGTCTTTTTCATTTTCCATCTTTTGCAAAATATTCTCTACTAACCTAACCTCACTTTTATAATTTGAGGAAGGAAAAAATAAAAAAAACAAGTCAAAAATCTTTCTGTACACGGACAAAAAGCCCTAAAGATAATTAATTCATGTCAAATATTTAAGAAAAAAATTCACACAATCGCGCACACATACACACACAAGACTTTTATATCTTAAAAAAAACTAACTTGACAATGCAGCTATAATAAAACTTAGGTTATATTGGGAAAAAATACTTAAATAAAATTTTCAAAAATTTACGATGATAAACACAAATGATATAAATAAATTACAATTGTAAAAAATTCCCTTACCTCCATAACAATACGGCCCAAAGGTTGACCGTCAGCGGTCATATCAAAGAAGACACGAGGTAAACCCATTTTTCCTTTGCTAGCAAAATTGCGTACACTGAGAAATCCAAATTGCAACTGATTCGTTTTAATTCCAGTTGTCAATGGCGAAGCTTGAATATTTGTTGTTCTGGCAAAAATGGCGATAGGCTGCGACGCGCCAACTGTCATTTGACGACAGCATCGTGCCAGTGTTGCCCCTAGGAAAGACATGTTTACCTGTATGTATTTACAACTCGATTACAGCTAAATTAACAGCAGTTTTATTTAATTAAAATTATTTTATTTTAATTCGTGTCCTCTCCACAGTTCACGTGCTTCAAGTGATAGAAGAATAGCGGTATCTCTTTGGAAAAAAATTGCGTAATTTTTATTGTGAGATGCCAGATTGTTGCCTCTGTCTATATTATACCAAAAATTAAGATGGAAATTTCCAAAATATGGAAATTTTGCAAAGATTTTGGAATGAATTTTGAAATTTTTAACAACTATAATCGATGTCATTTGTTTTGCGTTTTAGTTATAAAAATATATAAAAATTTATTAATTTTGAATACAAATTCATAAAAATTACATTATTCTTTAAATGCTGAATAACAGTAAATAAAAAAATTGGTAAATTTTCTCAAAAAAGTTTTTATTTGCAAATAGTTTGATATTTTCAAGTAATGTCATTAGTACTCATAGTTATTTTTACAGATTTCAAAAATGTGAGTTGAAGTATATTCTTAAAATTTTAATTGCTTTGAAATAAAAAACAAAGTGTATAGTTAGTGCTTAATAGGGTTCTATATATCGACTTTCGAATAATCGAACAATTATTATGTCGAAAAAAGTCGAAAAGTCGAAGTCGACTATTTTGTTTCAAAAAAGTCGATAACTCGACTATCGTCAATGAAAAAAGTCGACTTTGTAAATAAAAGTCGAAAAAAGTCGGAAAGTCAAAAAAAGTCGAAGAGTCGGAAAAAGTCGAAAGAAGTCGAAAAATTCGGAAAATGTCGAAAATAGTCGAAAAAAGTCGAAAATAGTCGAAAAAAAGTCGAAAAAAGTCGAAAAGTCGGAAAATGTCGAAAAGTCGACTATTTATAAAATATTAAAAGTCGAAAAATAGACTTTTAATTAAATGAAAAAAGTCGAAAATTCGAAAAATCGACTTTTAACTAAATGCAAAAAGTCGAAAAGTTGACTTTTCATAAAATGAAAAAAGTCGACTTTTCATAAAATGCAAAAAGTCGAAAAGTCGACTTTTCGTTTCAATCTAACAAATAAATTTTCATAATTGTGAAAATATATTAATTCCCATAAACGTGTTTCCAAATTGTCAATTTACAGTCGGTCATGCATCTGAAAATGTCTGGTAACTGTGATTTAAAAAAAATAAACAAAACCAAAATTAAATACATTGGGCCCAAAATTTTCCCAGACGTTTAAAATAAGTACAAAATTTATAAGAATGGTGTAGAAACGGCTTTTTAGTAAGTTTAATTGCAGGAGTGGAAAACTATAATTAGAAAAATTTTAATCGTGGTATATTAATATTATAATTACTTTTCATAGATTAAGTTAATAAATATGGGGCAAAGGAAAGATATAAAATAAAAGGAATATTAGTGGAAGAATCCAAAGTCTATACCACAAGAAGGTCAAGATATTGGCATTAAATACAGCGTCTGAATTAAGCTATAAAAATACAAACTTTTTAGACGAGTCAAAGGTACCATCATTGCAGATAAACTTCAGTTCATAATCTCAGAAAGCACTAGACTGAAAGATTGATTCACCTCATTAATTGTAAATTAACCCAGCAAGCCCTGGAAATGGGTTGTACTTCCATAACCTCTTACTTTTCAATGACTATATACTTGCCGTCTGCATTACTTTGAAGTACTCGAGTAATGACTTTCTTTAAATCTGAAATAGAAGTACTTTATTTTCTTTGGGTCATAGTATTCATATCTGAGAGATCAATTTTTTATTATTCATGTTATTTTATTATTAATAATTTATACATTATTGGTATTTTAGGTAGTACATGAAGTATGTAAGAGGACCGCTTTAGATCAAAATGTGTCTGACTTGTTGATTTACTGTTTTCTAAGTTTATCGTACAAACAAATTATATTTAGATCTATTAATTGTATAACGAGAATAACTTCGGATCCCATAGATTCATTGGCGGAATTGGTTTTAAAAGCGACAAGCAAATAACGTCATCTGAAAGGCAAAGGAACACTTTCAAAAATTTTACAAGAAAAACAAAAAAATTACGTATTATTTCAACCTTCTACATTTTTTAAATCATGATTTCAACTGGCAGTAAAAATTAAAAAAACAGCAGACAACTAAGCCGGCTTATAGCAGTTTTTAAGACGCCGTCGAAGTTTTTAGTGCCAGCCGCTGCCGCCGTTAATAATTTTTTGCTAAATTTCGAACACTGTTAAAGAAAAGTCGGAAAATTCAATAGATGAAGAAGTGTACAATTGCAATAAAATAATTTTAAGATTGCAAATAATGCAATAAATTTAAATATTTCATTTACGGAAACAATTAAAGGTAAAGACGAATTTGAATTTTTTAATTCTTAAAATATTTCAATTGATTGTGAATAAAAAGAACAAAAAACCTTCAAAGGTAACAAAAAAAATCAAAATAAAGGAAGTGCGAAAAAAGGATAATATAAAAAGCAATAATAAAATGAAATAATACGTGTCATGTTGTGTTGTTATTGACAATAGATGAGAGATTTTAGTTTTTTTATAAGAATTTCTAGTCTATTTTTAAATTTAACTTTAACCACAATAGATTTTGTTTATAAAATTGCAAATTATATTTATTTTTTGCTAAGTATGTATGTATATTGATTGTAGCAACAACTATTAAAGGAAAAGATACGAAAACAATTCAAGCAGAAAATATATATAAACGTTAATCAAAATATTACACACAATGCCATCTTGTGGTGGACCAGTGTATCAACCCACAACGGTCTCGTATGAGCCACGTTCAGGAGGCGGTAATGGTTCTGGAGGTGGTCTAGGATTTTTGGGACCAGCCTCCTCCATTGGAGTTGATTCTCCCCTGCGTATATTTCGTAAACCAAAACCACAATTGGCTCTTCTCTTGTTCGCTTTAATATCCTTGGCCGCCGGAATTGCTATGCTAGCTAGCGGTGCTGCTGACTGGATTGAAGATCAAGAATTCGTTAGACAACAACAGCAGCAGTTACCCATTGAACAAACCACTGACGATGGAGTAAGTGAAACCCAAACAGAAGCTGTAACACCATGTGTCAATATACCATTGGGCATATTGTTGGGCGGTGTTTTTATGACTTGTCTAGGCATAGTTGGAATGGGTGAGTTTAGGTTTTCTGTTGTATAGCAAGGAAGATGAATTGAAATACTTTTATTTTTACAGGACTCTATTTAAAAGTTGCTGACTGGCGCCGCAACTGTGTATGTCCTTGTCCGTGTCCATTTTTCGATAAGAAACAGTCGTTGGCTCGTCAATTACAATGTCAAAATGTTGATGGCGGTTGTGGCCAAGGCATTATGGCCTTGAATCCTTCCACAGATCCTTTAGTTTCGCACACACAATATGCTCCGGTTTCGGAGTTGCCCTCGTTGCGTGCCGATGATGAGGAACGTCGTAATTTGATGCCCGATAATAAAGATTGGTAAGTATTTTCTTTTTTTGGTAAAAAATCAATATTCGCCTTTCTCTATATGACAGATGTCTGTTATTTATTTAAAATTCAATTCTTAGAGATAAAAATAGAGAGACTATTTAAATAGTAAACAAACCGCAATGGTGTTTTTTTTAAATTGAATATAATATTGGTTATAGAGTCATGAGGCTTGAGATGAATATAAATGTAAAAAAAAAACTTTTATATAAAAATTAATTTCCTTATTACAGTCTCAGCAGTGCTGAAGAATCTGATCGCATGCTTGAACCAGATCCAAGAATTGTTTTACGTCCTGTGGGACGTGTTGAAGATGCTTAAATGATAATTAACACAATAATTAATAATAATTCAAATAGCAGCGAATGAAAAATATATAAATGTAACAAGAAATCTCAACAATCAACACCAACAACAACTCTTAATATCTATTTTAATTATTTACATTGTCTTGTAAATTTAGTTTCATACATTTTATTAAAATATTTATTTTTTTTTATTTTAAATGGAACGTTGTCTCAAACAAAAACAAAACATCATTTATTAATTATAATTATATTCGAATTTATATGCGAACACAAATAATAATAATTTATTAAAAAAAAATTATTAAAATTATTACTTAAAAAAACAAATTCATATACAATATGAATAAAAACCGAGAAAAATAAGAAAAAAACAAAATTAACAAATTTATTTAAAGAAATTGTAATTTAAAACATTTCAAACAGTACAACTACTTGTTTTGCTTAAAACATGATTTATATTTTATTTGCTAGTATGTATTATTATTAATGCCATGATGACTTAATATGTATGAAACTTTTTTAAGTTCTTATAACTTTTTTAATTGTTTCCACGAATATTATTAAATAATTTTCCCTTTTACGAAGGATAAGGGTAGATTTACTTTTAAAATATAATGTACAAATAACCATTAACAAATATGTATGAAAATTTAAAGACATTCGATGTATTTTTGCCAGGCTTTTGTACTTAAATTTTTTAGCATATTTTTTGTACTTTTAAGATTTTATTTTAATAACTAAGAATCTCGTTTAAATTAAATTTAAATATAATGGATATTAACTCCGCCATTCTTTTTTTTTTTGTTCGAAGACTTAATACATATTTTTTTTTTATTTTTATTTTAATAACTTAATACTTTTAGCTGTACTATATCAATGGCCGTATATAAATAATTTTACTTAAGTAGAAGATTAACAAACACAAGTCATTTACAATAAAAAAACTTTTTGCAAATTAGCTTAATAATTTTTTTTTTTGAGAATTTAACTGATGCAACTAATACACTTCTTTGTATTTTGCAATTCATTTTATCATTATTAATTTTATAATTTTTAAGATTACAATTACAAAAACAAAATAACACGTACCAATTTAAATGCAGTTTGTTAATAAAGCACGTCCATTGCAAGCAAGAAATAAAAAAAAACAAAAATTATAAAAATTAAAAAATAATTGTTTTATTTAAGAAGTTTTATAAGTGTATTAACGAAAGATGAACACCTACTACTACTAAAACTACGCAACTTGTAGAGCAGTAGTTTCTCAAGCCTCAGACCACTTACCCATAATCGTTTGTCTGGATCGACCCAATGACTTTATCGTCTCTTCACTGGACGTAACCTGAAACTATCACCAGCGAAGTCTTTAGCTACACTTTTCACCACCTGGACAAAGGAGGTAAACTTGAATCTAGGCGTCGTAGTTGATGGAAACCAAATACCGACTGTGAACCACCCAAAGATTTTGGGGGTCACCTTTGACAGCCTGTTTACTTCCTCAGCTCATGCCACTGCAATTACGCACAAATTGCGAAATAGAAACAAGGTCCTCAAAGCGCTAGCCGGCAGTATTGTTATATACCCGGAAATAATTATACAGACTATTTAATTAAAAAAAAGCAAAAGTTAATAAAACGTTTATTCGTTTAAAATAATTTTTCAGAATAACAAAATTTTTCAATAGCATGAAAAACTTAAAATCAAAATCTACTGCGATTG
>NC_060951.1:11960722-11966915 GCF_022045245.1 Lucilia cuprina
CCCAAAAAAAAAAAAAAAAGAATACCATTTATTGATCATTGCGTAACTGAATGCGTAAACGTAATCGAAACGCAGAATAGGGGTGAATAAATCGTTCGTTTTAGTTCTCTTCGTGTCCTACTGCGTATAAGTATAATATATAAACACATACGATTAGGATTGCATTTTTCTTTTATTTAGATTTATGTACGTTTGTGTGTGTATCTTTATTAAGTTATATGAAATTAATATGATAAACTTTTTTTCCTTTACATAAACAAATGTATTTCTTTTGCTGAATGAATTTTATGTTAAAAATTACAATTATATAAACTTCTACTTCTTAGCACTAACGGTGTCAGATTTTTTTGTTACTTTGCCAACTGGCTTTGAATCAGTTTGTTTTTTTACAGCTGGTGTTGTGACTTTTGCCGTTTTATCAGTGATGTTCTTTTGTGGAGTTGATTTAACTTTATCGGTTTTTATTGCTGGCTTTTCGACTTTATCGTCTTTTGGTTTTTCTTTTTCTTTATTTTCCTTGGGTTTCTCTTTTTCTTTGTCATCTTTTTTTGTTTCCTTTTCCTTGGGTTTCTCTTTTTCTTTGTCATCTTTTTTTGTTTCCTTTTCCTTTTCTTTGTCATCTTTTTTAGATTCTTTCTCCGTTTCGTTGTCATCTGTTTTGGACTCTTTTTCTTTGTCATCTTTCACCTTCTCTTTTTCTTTGTCATCTTTTTCCTTGTCATCTTTGGGTTTCTCCTTTTCTTTATCATCCTTTTCCTTTTCTTTGTCATCTTTTGGAGTGTCCTTTGTTTTTTCAGCATCTTTAGATTTATCCTTTTCATCCTTATCTTTGTCACGAGTTCTTAAAAGAAAAGTATTAACGTAAATAAAAGTTTAAATAATTTATTTCTAATATTTACCCTTCGGTTTTAGCATCCTTGTCCTTATCCTTTTCACGTGCAAAATAGGGTGCTACCCTTGTGTAGATATATGATAAAGTTGAATTTTGATCTCGATATTTGCGCTAAAATTGTGAATAAAAAGCTTGTTTAATGGCAGGAACATCATTATATTTTTTAACTTACATTTAAGGAATAGAAATCTTGATTGGCATCGGTTAATTTACGTGAAACACTTTTGACTTCTGATTGCAAATCCTTGATCTTAGTGGTGGACTTGTTGTGTTCCTTTTGCAAGTCTGTATGTTGTTTTAGCAAATCATTGTAGAGTTTTTCCAAATCTGAATAGTTCTTTTCCGTACGATTGATTTGAGTTAACAATTTGCCCACATGCACAACCGTACCATTGAAGTTAATTAAACCTATGGAGAGGAAATTAAAATTTACTTAAACCATTGAAAATAAAGAAACTTTTTAGGCTCGACTTCGAGTCCTATATTAGATAATTTTACCATCTTTGTTATCATCATCACCATCAATAGCAGTCGTCTGTTTACAATGATCCTTTCGCCCGAAGATATTTTCATATTGATTATTGCCGGCAGCAATAAGTTGTAGTTCTTCCATGGGTAAATCATCGACATCTTCAATGGCGGGTGGTGCTTCTTGGGTTTCTTCTTTGTCAGTTAATTTGCTAAAGATAAAGATAATAAACTCTTATAAGGTGATAATTTAAACAATTAAGCATTAACTTACCGATAGTAAATAGCCTGACGTGTGGCTAATTTTCCTAGTACTTTTTTGATTTGTGAACGTGACAGATTCAAACCCATGACTGTGAATAACTCTTCTAAATCCTTTTCAAAGATATAACCACAATGGGTGGTATCAAAATAAACAAACGAAAGCAATAGCAGAGGTTTAACCACCACCATTTTCTTATCGCTAACCGATAATTCACGCTCCTTGCCATTGGCTGTGGAGGTGGAAGTGCTTATTTTACGTTTTCTAGATTCAGATTTTATTGATTGAGAATCATCATTATGATGATCTTTGCTGGATTTGTCTTCGCTATTTGATTTGCTATCTTTCTTTGACGGTTTTTCCTTTTCTTCTTCCTTTTCTTTACTTTCTTTTTTGACTTCCTTATCGCTAGTGGATTCTTTTTTAACTTCTTCCCCTGTTTCAGATTTTTCCTTTTTAACATCACCTTCTCCTTTGATTTCGGTGATTTCACAGCTGTTAGTTGTTGCTGGAGTTTCTTCATAAAGATATATTTCTTTATAAATGTTAAAAGCAAAGTCACGCATTAACATGTCATTAAAGAGTTCAGCAAATAAGGAGACCTTTTGAAAAGAAAGTTATTTAAAAGGTTTCTTTTATTTAACACAATAAAACTTACCTCAAAGAAACGTTCTTTAGTATCATCGGGATGATAATCTAATAAAACGGACAGAGACATGACGGCACAATCAAATTTGCCACCCTTAGCCTGTCTATTGGGATGCACCACCACATGAGGTGCGGAAGGCAATGTATAGCGGCGTATAAGTTGAGCTTTTTCCTTTTCACTCATTTCCTTTATATTATTTTCCTAACAAAATACATTATTCGGAAAATATTAATATTGCAGAAGAATTTATATGAAAAAAATAAAATAGAAATCAATTACCTCAGGATTTTTACTCGAATCATATTCATCGAGTATAACAATGTCACTTAATTCAAAATCAATAATGTCAGCCCAATCTTCTGGTTCTTCTTTGCCATTTTTAGCTTTAGCGGAATTATTTTTATCGGTGGTTGCTTTTCCTTTAGCTTTTTCATCACTAACTTTAACTTCTGAAACCTTCTTTTCGGGTTTCTTTTTATTTGCCTCTGTTTGCTTTTTATCGCCAGCCTTGGAAGTATTTTCACTATCAACTTCCATTTTTTCTTCGTCTTTCTTAACTTTAGTGTTAGAATCATTCGACTTTTTGGCAGCAATCGTTTTTTGTGGTGATGACTGCTCTGGCTTGTTTTTGCGTTTATTTTTATGTTCTTCAGCTTTTTCGGTATTTAAAGCTTTGGCCAAGCGGGCCATAACAACATTACGAACTCCTGTTGTTAAAAAAAGTAATTTTATAAATTAAGTACATAAACACTTTATATATAAACCCACCTTTGTCGGGCAAATTACGAGCTAAAAGTTCATCACGTATTTCTTGTACCTTCATGGACTTCAAATCCAATAGCGAATAGTGGGTGGGTTCCGGTGCTGGTTCATCCTGTAACATATACATGAAATTGCATTAAAATATCTTCCTGAAGTACACACCCCAAACATGTATTATATTACATTTAACAAACAAATGTATTTAAATGCATCAACCAATCATAATATGATGGAAGATGTTATAAAAATACTGCCTCATTGATTGGATAATGAAATTATTGTAAACTACAGCAGCTAAGCATCGAGCAGCTTAGAAATTCTGCTTAAAAGAAGCAAAGAAGTGTTAAACTAAATAAAATTTTCTATGTTTTGGGAATAAAGAAAAAAATCGCGAAACTTAAAACATTATTTGTATGCAGGCAGTATTAGAAGAAGAAAACAAAAATGTTTTAATAATTTTAAAATGTAAATTAACAAAATAAAATTATGTTTAGTTAAATTGAATGTGTGAAGACAGAAACGAAGATCATTCTCTTCGTTTTGGTTAAAAAAAGAACTTATAGACGATGAGACAATAAAGGCTTGATAAGATTTCCTAATGTCCATTCGCCAGCTGAGTGTGACTGTGAAGGACGGTTAAAAGATAAAACTGATTGATTTTAGGACTAATTAATCACTTATTGTCTAGAAAACTAAAAAGTAACAAAAACTTAAGCTATTTTGAATCAATTTTTTTTGTGCCTGTTCGTTAAGAATATCATCACCAACTTGGTCAGTTACATTTTCTTCTGCAGCTTCAGCAGCAGCAGCAGCAGTTTCTTCGACATTTTCTCCAGCCTCAGCGTCTTCAATAACGACATCTTCATCAGCAGCTGCAGCGCCACTAACATCTGCCGAAGCTGTCGAATCATCCATTTTTTCCTCGCTATCATCTTCGTTTGCGTGTTCTTCCTCTACGTCTTCTTCGTCGTTGTTTTGTACCGTACTTTCTTCATCCTTATGAGGATTTTCATCATCGCCGCCTTCCATTGCGCTGTCGTCGGCCAACGCTGAGTTGTCTGCCATTTCGACATCATTCGTTTTGTCGTTGTCTTCAGTGACGTTTGCAGCAGCAGCTGCAGCAACTAAAGCTGCCCGTCGAGCAATAACATCATCGGCGGCAGTTTTGTAAACTTGGGTCAATGTTTGCCACTCTTCAATGCTGGGCATGCATGAATGCACATCGGGCAAATAGATAACAACAGTTTCTACGCGAGGTGGTCCATCTTTTTCCATATTTTTGTACTCAGTGCGATGATAGTAGAGTTCCACAAAACGATACCTAATCGAGTAGAGCAGAATTATGCAGATGGAAGAAAACAACGTTGTATTTTATTTTCATGTTCCACATCATATGATTCGATCGGGTTGAAAACACCAATAACAGCCAAAGGATTCATCAAGAGTAGATTGATTGTTTTAAGTTAAAAAAGCCAAACAAGTTGAAGTTCAAGTTCAAGGAAATTAAACCAGCAGCCACAGCATCAGTAAAACGCGCCATCAGAGTCCGCAAAAGTGACGAGCACCAATCACATGTAACAGTTATGAAATAGTGATGATTTTGTATTCGTTTCATATTGTTTTGTTTTAAATATTATTAATTTTTTTTTGAGTTTCAGTACAACAAATTGGTCGCGTAAATAAACATGGAAAAGAAAGAAAAAAATCATAAGGAATGTGGCATAAAACTATGCATAATGCTGGTTAGAAAAAAATTAAAAACAACAACAACAACATTACAATTATTTCTATTTAATTTATAAAGTAGAGAAATTAAATTTTGGAATTAGACAATCAAACAAATTGAATTCTATATGTTGCTCTTTTTTAATATATACACAAGATATTTTTGGTATATATATTCATAATTTTTTTCTTTTTCGCTTTAGCGAAGTGCTCTTAGCAAAATTTAGCTGGAAATAGAAGTGGTGTTTTATTTTATAATTGTTATTATATAAAAGTAAAATAAAATGATAATAATAATAAAAAACTTTGTCAATAAGTTTATAACTCTCTAGATGCTATCAATAGATTTCAAGAGGAACTATTCTTTAATGTTAAAGAACATTTCATCATGAAATTAAAACATGTTCAACTAGATTTGTAAGTAAATTCATGAACTTTTTTTCTTTTATACATAAAAGAAAATCACTTAAACATTAATCATACATACCATTGGGTACAATTGGACAAATCAATACCAGTTAGAGCTTTGCAAGTACGTATGGCTGTGCGTATTAGTACAGAGGGATCTGTATCAGGATTTTCACCATCTAATGAAGGTGACCAAGGACCACCAATAGCCATTGGGCCGGCGCGACTTTTAACACCCACTAAAAAGTTTATTAAACGCGATGGATGAACGGTGTGATGATCAGCATCATTATCATCATACTCAAAGCATTTTTTGTAGATTTCAGCAATGGGTGGTAATGACATGAGCATTACTTTAGCCGAATACAAATAATTGGCATCAGCTGGTTCTAATAAATCGGGATCAGGCTGAGTTGGTGGTTCAACAATTTCATGCATAATATGAAATTGGCATGGACGTCTTAAGGAGAAGGGATTATCAGGTGTAAAGGTCTCCGACCATTTGACATTAGCATGAAAATAGTCTGAGGGAATGTAAAGATTTGTATAACGTTGACGCAAATCTTGGACATCAGCTGTATTACTGCAATTGAATAAAAGAAAAATATAAATTATGGCAGAAATATTTCATAATTTGAATAAAGTTTTAAAAGATTCTAGTTTTATGATTTTGCATTACATTCTTTTAATTACTTACATAGTTAATAAGAATTTCGGTATCTGAACTTTATATCGTTTAATGGCTGCTGCACGGCGACCCTTGGCACCAGTACGATGCAATTCAAGGTCGCGTGCACGTTCTCTTTCTCTTTCACGTTCTCGCTCTTCTCGCTCACGATCAGCTACATCACGTTCTTTCTTTCTAGACTCGCCACGATCTCGTTCCTTTTCATTACGTGCACCATGATTACCACGACTTTCAACGGCTGCAGCAGCACCACGATTATTCGCTGCTGTGCCGCGATCACGACTGCGTTCATTATCTTCACGTCTACGTTTGCGATCATGTTCCGTCTACATAAAGCGA
>NC_060951.1:11967015-12158541 GCF_022045245.1 Lucilia cuprina
AAGCAACTGGATTTAAACCACTTCTAGGCTGGGGATATGAAACGGTATTACCTCCGCCACCTGCACCACCTCCAGGAAACATATTGCCACTTCCAGCAGCTTGCATACCGCCATGACCAAACGCCGCCATGTTACTTTGTTGTGCATTTTGCATAAACATTTGCGTGCCCTGATGAAATCCACCAGATTGTGGATGACCTTGCATTACATTTCGTTGCCAAGGTGCATTCGATTGATTACCATACGACATTTTTACAAAATATTTCAATAATTTGCAAAATTTTTCTTTTTGTAGAATTTATTCAATATTTTTTCACTTTAATTGCAGCACGAAAGAAAAAATGCCGACCACCCAGAGATGATGAATTAAGTAAAAAGGTACTTTTTCTTAGAACAACACACAAATGTGTATGTAGCAGGGCTGTGATGTATGGGATTTTTAAAAACTCATACATATAACAAAAATAACTCACAATTTGTTAAAAATATTTAGATGTAATTGAAATAAATAAAAGACATATTTATCTTTTCAATACAATTTAATTTTAAATTAGCAGGAAACTTCATGTACCTTCTCATAATAAAAAACACATCACTGACTACAAGAAGTCCAAGTTGATGAAAATATTCACCGCCGTCGTAAAGTGTTCAATGTCGCAGTCTAACTGGATAAAATTAATTGGTATCTATTTTATATGGATTTGAACATTTAAATACGAAAATTGTTATTGGAAGATATAAAAAATAATTAATTAATATTAAATTCTGCTAAAAGTCGTCAGAAATTTTTAAATTTTTTTGCTTAAATTACAATAAGTAATTGTAAAATAAAATTCAGTGAAGAACGAACCAATTCATAGAAAATTGAATAGATTTCTGGATACATAAAACTAATTTTTGATAATTATATTTTCTATTTTCAATATTAAATTGGATTCGTAATTCAGCTCTGGGTGGAGGAAGACCGTCGTGCGTCGTTGCCATTATCGCTTAAGCCGTCCTTTTTGCTCTGCCTTTGAAAGTTTTACGTTTCAAACAGCATTGGCCAATGTGTGACGTCAGATAACTGTACCGAGTTACAGTTTTTCTTGAGGTGCATATTTGGCCATGTGCAATCGTGTTAACTTAACCTAAGTTTTTAATTTTAATTGGAACATATGAGCTAGTTTTTTCTAGCTAGAATTGGTGATGGCGTTGTATAATTTTAATTACTGGCCAAATAAATCTTAGTTTCGGAAACTAAGTAACTTAAAGAACAAACAAACAATATTAAATAACCTAAAGATCCTCTCATTATGCTTTTAAACTGTGTATGGCCATTTTAATAGGCACATAGATGGAGTGATGGAAACAGATAGAATATATATATGCTGGGTAGGATACATAAATGTATATTATTTATGGGCTTACGGAATGCAAATTGTTCTTGATGATGAATATAAAAATCAACTTAAATGAAAACTTCTTAACGGCGGTATTTAAAATAAATCGACGGCCAGGATATTTTTGCTATATCAGTGCAAATTAGGACAGGTTTGTTAAAAAAACATTTAACAACAAAATTTAAGTTCCGGTTTCCTTTCCGTATATAATTTCCTTTTCCGAAATAAATTTTAAATTGAAAGCACTCAGGATGTAAAAACATCGTGCAAGATTTTTAAGTAATATTTTAAAAATAGTTTTCCCTTACCTGACGCAATATTTTGTAAATTCAAAACCTGTTTCTAATTTGGAAAATTGTCAAAAAGATTACTTTTTATTAAATCAATATCTTCTACTTTCTTTCTATTTTAAATTCATATTTTGAAATTACAATTTAATATCATTTGTGTTTTTTTAATTTTGCTTTATATATAGACCAAATGCAACGTGAAATACTGCCAAATGTACCAAAGCACGGTGGCCGAGTTATACGATCCAGTAAGTAGGAATTGTGGTAATTTCTTTATTTTCTAAATTAGTTAATATTTACTTCTATAGCGGACACCGTATTTGGATTTTCGGAAAAGATGTTAGTGTTTTTATCTTATTTGTTATTTCTGGTAACATTTCCATTGACGATATATTTTTGTTTGAAAACTGCAACAGTTTTTCAGCGTGTGGTTATATTTCGTTTAGGACGTTTAAGGTTAGTTTTATATTAGAGTTGAACTCAGTTTTAATTTTAGATTCTTATTACAGAAAAGGTGGTGTGAGAGGTCCTGGTTTAGTTTTTATTCTACCTTGTATTGATGAATATGTCAAAGTTGACTTACGCACCCAATCATTTGATGTACATCCTCAGGAGATTTTAACTAGAGATTCAGTTACCATACAAGTAGATGCTGTTGTCTACTACAGCATACGCAATCCACTCGATTCAGTTATACAGATTTCAAATGTTCGAGATTCTACTAAACTCTTGGCTCAGACCACGTTACGTAATGTTATTGGTACAACCAATCTAATGGAATTGTTAACGGCCAAGGGAACCTTGTCGAAAAAGATTGAAAATATATTAGATGAAGCTACAGATCCATGGGGCGTTAAAGTGGAACGTGTTGAAATGTAAATAAGAAATTTACGAAATAAGCAAAATTTCATTAATACTTGTTTGTATTTTATATTTAGTAAAGACGTACGTCTGCCAGTTTCTATGCAAAGAGCCATGGCTGCTGAGGCTGAAGCCATACGTGAGGCTAAAGCTAAAATTGTAGCTGCGGAGGGTGAGTTAAATGCTTCTAGGGCCTTAAAAGAAGCTTCTGACGTCATGTCTGCAAATCCCATTACATTACAGGTTTTCTTTTTATAATGTTTTATTAAAACATTTCACTTTAAATTAATATTACATTTTTTCTAATAGCTTCGTTATTTACAAACATTGTCGACAATTTCAAGTGAAAAAAACTCCACAATTGTTTTTCCCTTTCCCATAGAGCTTATGTCGTTTGGTGCATCATCATCTTTATCTTCTAAATAAACATTTTAAAAATATTTTTCAAATTGTAATTTAAAAAAAAAATATTTTATATAAAAAGTAAAAACAATTTTAATGTATTCAATATTTCATTAATATTGGTTAGGATAACAAAAAATCCCAAATATTTTGAATTTTGAAATTTAACTTTGGTGCATAGAGCTATTTTGATTAAAGTTGTTTTTTTATAATTTAAAATGAATTACTGATATGTAATTAAAATTTTATAATTAAAATAGTATTGTGGTAAAGTAGATATTAAAACGGTTATAACGTTATATACATATACATAAACATTTAACTATTTTTGAAAATTACCCTAGACTATAATAAGACCACAATTATGATTTTGAATATTAGTTAAAACCATAATTGAAAAATTGGTTTGTATTGTGGTAAGAACCATATCTGTTGAGTAAAGTTTAGTAACTGTCAACATAAGTAATTCGACTTAATTATAATTCTTGAATGTAGGATATCACTTGATTGATCTTTTTGCGACTACTATAGGATAACATTCATGAAATCCTATAAGAATAGACTGGGTCCAATTCGATGAAATCAACTGTCAGCGTTCTTTCTTGAACTGTAAAGAGCCATTTCTATGCCTCATTAAGAGATTGGCAGTTCTGCTAATGAAATGTTCCAGAACAAGTAAGTGTTCTATTTTCGGCTGCGCCGAATCTTATATACCCTTCACCATGAAGTGTTAAAAAACAGTCAGTACGAATTTTATTACAAAAAATCATAAAATACCAATTGCAAAACGGTAAGGTATCAAAAGTCCCCTTTTATGGGTTCTCACTTAATCAAGACTACATACTTAATTTCATGTTTCTAGCTTCAATATTATAGAAATTTCAAAAAGTACCTTATGAAGAACGAAAAAGTACCAAGAAGTTCTCTTTTATGGGTTCCCACTTAATCCAGGTTCTACATAATTCATTTCATATTTCTAGGTTCAATATTATAGAAAATTCAAAAAGTACCATATGGATACCAACCCACTTGGGAGTAGTCGGTAACGAAAGAGCGAATGTAATAGCTTTAAAGGGAAGGGAGCTCAAGGCAGTTAAACTGACGAACGCAAAACCATTCGACGCAACAAAAGCTGAACTAAAAATCTGGGTGAGAGAATCCCATAAGACCTCTTGGAATAATTAAAACAGTGGGATAGAACCACGAAAATCCTATGGGGGATCCTGATGAGAGCAAGACGAAAAATCTCCTCAAAATGGGCAATTCTGATGTTAGTATGATAGTACGTATTCTGAGTGGACATACTCAGCACATTTATGCAAAATTGGACGTTCGGATTCAGACGTATGTGAAACATGTGTAGTTGACAGTGAAACTCTGGAGCACTTTCTTTGCCACTGCCAGGCATTCGTCGCAGTTAGATCCAAGTATCTTGGAAGTGATGTTATTCCGGAAATAACATTCCTGTTGAACGAAAAAGTACTAAAAAGTCCCCTTTTTATGTGTTCTCATCTAATCCGGACTCTACAAACTTAATTTCATGTTTCTAGGTT
Organism: Lucilia cuprina; assembly: GCF_022045245.1. Classification (NCBI taxonomy): domain Eukaryota; kingdom Metazoa; phylum Arthropoda; class Insecta; order Diptera; family Calliphoridae; genus Lucilia; species Lucilia cuprina. Next base: position 11,971,504 of record NC_060951.1, read on the forward strand.
TCAATATTATAGAAAACTCAAAAAGTACCTTTTGTAGAACGAAAAAGTAGTAATAAGTCCCTTTTTGTAGGTACTTACCTAGTCAAGGCCCTACATGCTAAATTTCATTTTTCTAAGTTCAATTTTATAGAAATTTCAAATAATACCTTTTGTAGAACGAAAAAGTACCAAAAAGTCCTCTTTTATGTGTTTTGAATTCGGCCTTTTACATACTTAATTTCATGTTTCTATGTTTAATATTATAGATAATTCAAAAAGTACCTTTTGTAGAACGAAAAAGTACCAAAACGTTCCTTCTTCTAGGTTCTTACCTAGCCAAGGCCATACATGTATCATATACCATTGAATTTTCCTTCCTTGTCCAGATATGTTCAAAGTATACTCTGTTCATATCAGAATTTCCACAGTGTGTCCCTATGAGTTAGAACAATGTCTTCGGCTTATTTGATGTATTCGTAGTTTGGTCCACCGGTTACGTCTCTAGGGGCTGTTGCCGAAACAACAGAGGCCATCCAATGATCAGAGATTAGATAGCTCGAGTACTTCAGCAAAGTACTTGTGCATGGACCGGTCGAAGCCAATGTACAAAAATTGCCACCTGAGTTCTTCATTGAAGAATAAAGGGGCGTTGGTAGACCATTCTCAAGTCTACCCAGTGGATGCCAGGCAGTCACGTAAAACTCTCGACATTCATACACACCGCCAGATAGATGGACACGTCTAAATCGACTCCGCTATATATAAGGATCCAGAATACATATATACTTTATAGGGTCGGAAAAATATATTATAGAAATTACAAACGGAATGACAAACTTATATATCCCCATAGTTCTTCGGTGCTGTTGCCATCTCAACAGTATATATTGATACATGCTGCGCGACTATTTGTAGGGGCAATTATTGCAATTAATTGTCTTTGGAAATTTCTATTTCCTTTGTTACATTGATCGGTTCATAAAAGTGGGATCCTGATCCATTTTGTTGGGTATTTCGGACTACCAAATTCGTCTCTAGGTGCTGTTGCCAAAACAGCAGAGCCATCTCAGTAGTGTGGTTGCGCGGGCTTAAAGAGGTAAAGGAATGCACTGGAATGAATCATTAGATGATGGAGATTGCATTTTTAATAATGCAATTCTTTCATGACATCATTAAGGGTGGTCACTTCCGCATTGTCGGAAGATTGATTTCACCTGATGTTAGGACTCGTCATCCCTTTCTATTGACTTTAGACCAGTGATTGCTTTTTCCTTGTCGGGGTACGCGGATTAATTCCAATGTGGCCTGTCATTCCGCAACGGGACTGCTATGGCAAGAGATTATATAGCTCGAGTACTTCAACAAAGTGCTTGTACATGGACCGGACATCCATGTACAAAAATTGCTACCTGAGTTCTTCATAGAGGAATTCAGGGGCGCATGGTAGACCGTCTCTAGTCCGTGAGATAAGGCCGTCAAGGCAGGTGCTCACGTTAATCTTTCGACATTCATACCCATAGAACGTAGTGAGCTTACCACGTTTGTTAACATTTTGACAACGGATGTGCATAAAGTTTAGATTGCGACAACGAATTGTTGCAATGACAAAGTTGCGTGGTCTACATTACATGTTGTTGTTGTATATATGTATATACTTGACAATGGATGTTAATGAAAAATTTGGTGTTAATTTGGTACCAGGCGTGCTTATTTATTTTTCCCTCTGTGTAGAATAAAACCCATATCATTTGAAGACTTGGACACACAAGTATAGATTTTCAATTGATTCACTTGCTGAATGAAATAAGTCAGTCGTTATCAATGCTGTTTAGAAGGAGCAGATTGTCAATGGGTAAAGATCATATGGGTCACATTAACTAAAATAACTCGTCAAACCGTCAGATACATGCAACTTTTGCGTTTTACATCCATATACTGCAGAGTATTCCTATAACTTTCCTACAAACGTAAATTACATTAGATCGGAGCTTAGAACCCAAGGCATTGTGAAATAATGGCGAGGTGTTTCCCAGAAACAGTTATACAATTCGCATATATGTTATGCAGAAAGCAGTTCAGGATTGATTGCTTATCTAAGATGTAGATCAATGATCCATTCCAATATTTTTTCAAGAGGAATTCAAGAGGATGATGATAGACTATCACTCCTTTAGGGATATGCCTTAGTGGGTATATACCATTTCTCATGATGATGTCCGCATTGGTACGCGGATTAATTCCAATGTGGCCTGTCATTCCGCAACGGGACTGCTATGGCAAGAGATTATATAGCTCGAGTACTTCAACAAAGTGCTTGTACATGGACCGGACATCCATGTACAAAAATTGCTACCTGAGTTCTTCATAGAGGAATTCAGGGGCGCATGGTAGACCGTCTCTAGTCCGTGAGATAAGGCCGTCAAGGCAGGTGCTCACGTTAATCTTTCGACATTCATACCCATAGAACGTAGTGAGCTTACCACGTTTGTTAACATTTTGACAACGGATGTGCATAAAGTTTAGATTGCGACAACGAATTGTTGCAATGACAAAGTTGCGTGGTCTACATTACATGTTGTTGTTGTTGTATATATGTATATACTTGACAATGGATGTTAATGAAAAATTTGGTGTTAATTTGGTACCAGGCGTGCTTATTTATTTTTCCCTCTGTGTAGAATAAAACCCATATCATTTGAAGACTTGGACACACAAGTATAGATTTCAATTGATTCACTTGCTGAATGAAATAAGTCAGTCGTTATCAATGCTGTTTAGAAGGAGCAGATTGTCAATGGGTAAAGATCATATGGGTCACATTAACTAAAATAACTCGTCAAACCGTCAGATACATGCAACTTTTGCGTTTTACATCCATATACTGCAGAGTATTCCTATAACTTTCCTACAAACGTAAATTACATTAGATCGGAGCTTAGAACCCAAGGCATTGTGAAATAATGGCGAGGTGTTTCCCAGAAACAGTTATACAATTCGCATATATGTTATGCAGAAAGCAGTTCAGGATTGATTGCTTATCTAAGATGTAGATCAATGATCCATTCCAATATTTTTTTCAAGAGGAATGATGATAGATAGACTATCACTCCTTTAGGGATATGCCTTAGTGGGTATATACCATTTCTCATGATGATGTCCGCATTATGCTGAAGATCAGCTGGCATAAGGTCGTCAGGACACGAAGATTTATACTGTTCAAATGTATATACTTTCGAGTGCCCATACCAGTTCTGTTAATAGATAAAACTGTTTGAATATTTAATTAAAATAGTTTATCTATTAAAAAAAGTAATTTTTAATTAATTGTGGTAACATTTTCTAAATGTAAAAATAATATTTTAGCGTTAATTGTAATTACAGTTGCTGTGATAATGATATTTAGGAGATAATTAAAATATTTATTACAAAATGTATTTTGCCTAAAGTTCTTTTACATTTTTAAACAATTCGAATAAATATACCATGATAAACAACTAAATAGGTTAGTTTATATAATATATTCATTACAAAAATTACATTAAAATAAAAATTACATTAAAATGGAAAATTGGACAAATAATGAAGAAATTAAAATATTTCAGGAATATTTAAGAATTCCAAGTGTTCATCCAAATATTGACTATGGTAAGCGGGGAAAAAGGGAGATAAATAATTTCTTAATTGGCAACTAAACAAGAACTCAAATTTTATCCTAACCTTTAATCTATTATAGAACCATGCATCAAATTTCTAAGGAAACAAGCTGAATCCCTACAACTGTCTTATAAAGTTATTCATATAGATGAAAGCTTAAAATCTCCTCTATTTCTTGCCACCTGGATCGGTACCAATCCAGAATTACCTTCAATTTTAGTAAATTCTCATATGGATGTTGTACCCGTTTACGAAGAGAAATGGACACATGCTCCTTTTGCTGCCGACATTGATGCAGAGGGAAGAATATTTGCCAGAGGTGCACAGGATTGTAAATGTATTGGTATGCAATATTTTGGAGCCATACGTTCATTAAAGAAGTCAAATATTCGATTCAAACGTACTCTACACGTACTTTTTGTGCCAGATGAAGAGATTAGTGGAGAATATGGCATGGATAGATTCAGTAAATCCCAAGAATTTCGCGATTTAAATGTTGGATTTGCTCTGGACGAAGGAGCGGCTGAGGAGGATGAGAAATTTGTGGCCTATTATGCAGAAAGGAGCATATGGCGTAAGTGTTTTATTAACTCTTAGACTTTTGCGAAAAAGCAACATTTATATCTGATGTATTTTCAATACAGAAATAAACTTTAAATTCAATGGACCTGCCGGACATGGATCGATCTTGATGGAAAAAACAGCTGGAGAAAAACTTGCTTTATTCCTTAAAGAAATTATCTCATTTCGATCGGCCGAGCTAATACGTTTAAAAGAAAATTCTACCTTACAAATGGGTGATGTGACAAGCATTAATTTGACGATGCTAAAAGGAGGCATACTACCCAATGTTGTACCTTCACAGTTGGTAGCTTGTTTCGATATTCGCATTGCGGTTGATGTTGATCTCAAAGAATTCGAAAAGCTTTTGCAAAATTGGTGCACGAAAGCTGGTGGTGATATTGAATGGGAATGGGTTCTTAGATGTGATACTGCACCACCCACTAAAGTTGATGAAAGTAATCCCTATTGGTGTGCTATTAAAAGACTGTTCAATGAAATGTAAGTTAAGATTAAAATAATTTCCTTAAAACTTTAAAATCAATCTTTATATGTTGCAGGAATTTGATTTTGGAACCTCATGTCTGCATGGGCGGTACTGACATTCAGTTTTTACGTGAAATTGGTATACCATCAATAGGACTAACACCCATGAATAATACTCCAAGATTGATGCACGATCACGATGAAAATATTAAAGCTGATATTTATTTGCGTGGTATAGAAATCTATTGTAAAATATTTAAGGAGTTATTGGATTTATGAAATAAAGTTTGAATGAATCTTTCTCATTTATAAACTTATAGACCTTCAATTCAATTTCGAGCATCTAAATTGAAGATGTCCATATTTACGTCATCGTCGTTTTTACTTTAAGGAGGCTAGACCGATAACTGTTGTTTGGATTTTGATAGTTTGGAGTTTCGCTGTTGCGGGATATAGATAGGTAGATAGATAGATAGATAGATAGATAGATAGATAGATAGATAGATAGATAGATAGATAGATAGATAGATAGATAGATAGATAGATAGATAGATAGATAGATAGATAGATAGATAGATGGATGGATTGGTATTTTTATTTAAGAATCTTCAGAATAATTCTTATTAAACTTTTCGTATAAATTTTTTGAACTAAATGAGAATTACTGAGTGTTTTGTGTGGAAATTGTTTGTTGGGTAGTAAGCAATTTGGCATTATTACTATTATGAAGATTAGTTTGATGATAAGATTATTTTTGTTTACAAACACAATTGACATTGACTTTCTTGCAAGAATTTTATGAAAATTTCCTTAAAAAGATTTGTATATATTTTTTATCCAACACCACAATAGTAGAAAGATAAGAATCTTTTTGTTTTTTTTTCTGAAATTAATGATTTATTTTTATGTAAATTATGAAATCAACAGGTTGCAATTTTGAAATAATAATCTATGGAAATTGATAAAGAAAAATCTCTTTAAAATTTTGATATATAACACTAAATATTTGTATTTAATTTCGTAATCCACAATAGGCTGGACAATACTTTCTTAAATAATTGTAATATAAGTCCATATCTCTTCAAAAAACTACTACATATAAACATGCTCGAGTATATCGATATTTTACTGCTTGAAAAACGCTCTTATTTAAATTCTCCTTAATGTGTGTGAAATACTTGTAAAATACTATGTATGCACATTTCTCTTTTTAATTCTTTGACTCCAGAGAAATGTTTAAATAGTCAATGATAAGAATTAATAATATTAGTATACTTCACAAAGTTAATCTATTAACAATTAAAAAATACTTCTACAGTTTTGTATAATTTTTGACTGAATTTGTTGATTTAAAATTAACATGGAAAAATGGCAAGATAATGAAGAAATTAAACTGTTTCGGGAATATTTAAGAATTTCTAGTGTTCATCCGAATGTGGATTATGGTAAAAATAAATCTATTTATGACTTCAGATAGTTTTTTTTCTAAAAAAATATAACTACTTGGTAGAAATTTTGTTTAATTATATTTATCCTTTACAGAACCATGCATCCAGTTTCTTATCCGACAAGCCCAATCTCTACAACTGCAATATAAAATTTATCATGTTGGTGGTAATTTAAAAACACCACTATTTATTGCCTCTTGGATTGGTACTAATCCAGAATTGCCTTCGATATTGGTAAATTCTCACATGGATGTTGTACCCGTTTACGAAGACAAATGGACACATGCTCCGTTTGCGGCCGACATCGATGATGAGGGAAGAATATTTGCCAGAGGTGCACAGGATTGCAAATGTATTGGTATGCAATATTTTGGAGCAATACGTGCCTTAAAAAGATCAAATACACAAATTAAACGAACTCTTCATGTAATGTTTGTACCTGACGAGGAGATCGGTGGAGTATATGGCATGGAAACCTTTAGTAAAACCCAAGAATTTCGCAATTTAAATGTAGGCTTCGCTTTAGATGAAGGTTCCGCAACTGATGATGATAAATTTCTTGTTCATTATGCGGAAAGAGGCATATGGCGTAAGTGTCAAATGGATTTAAACCAAAAATTACATTTACAATTATGTACTTATTCTATATTTCTTATTTACAGAAATCAATTTTAAATTCAATGGATCTGCTGGACATGGATCTTTGTTTTTAAAAAATACACCCGGAGAAAAACTTATAAATTTTTTGAATAATGTCGCAAATTATCGCTCGTCACAAGTAAAACTTTTAGAATCTAATAAGAAATTAAAAATGGGTGATGTAACTAGTATTAATCTGACCATGATCAAAGGGGGCGTACAATCTAATGTAGTACCCACACAATTAGAGGCTTGTTTTGATATGCGCATTGCAGTCGATGTTGACCTTAAAGAATTCGAAAAGCTTTTGCAAAATTGGTGCACTGAAGCTGGTGGCGATATAGAATGGCAATGGGTTTTTAGATGTGATACTGCTCCACCCACTAAAATTGATCAAAGCAATCCCTATTGGTGTGCTATACAAAAAGTTTTCAATGAAATGTAAGTCTGAAAACAAAATAGATTTCAAATTTTTTATTAAAATGGTGTGATTTTATTGAAGGAATCTAAATTTGGAAGCTCATGTTTTCACGGGTGGCACTGATAGTCAATTTTTGCGTAATATTGGTATTCCCTCTCTCGGTTTTTCTCCCATGAACAATACTCCAACATTGATGCATGATCATGATGAATATCTTAAGGCAGATGTTTATTTGCGTGGCATTGAAATTTATGTAAATATTTTAAAGGAATTGTTAAATTTATAAAAAATGGAATAAATTTGTTTGCAAATTTCAAACTCCACTATCGAAATTCTCTCTTTTTGTTTGAAGTTTTTTATTGACTTTAGAGCCGGGCAAACAACATTGAGGATCATGGCAGCAATGCTCTGAAATGTTAAAAATACTTAATTATATTTATTAATAAAAATTTTACGGTTTGTGGTTTCGCAATACCCCAAACCACTACAAGAAGTATGATATTGATAAGGACTGCGGTTAAAGAAATTAAATTATAATTTAAAATAAAGAAAATGAAATTGTTTTTCGTTAAAAATGTTTATCTAATTTTGAACTTTTAAAGTTATCAGTAAAGGAACATTCTTTTGTCTCTAGCCTGGACTATTGTCGTATGTTTTGACTATAGCCAGGATTAAAGTCTGTATTATATTGTGGTATATAGTCAGGATTATAATCTTCTTTATAATCTGGTCTGTAGTCGGTGCTGCATTCTTGTCTAAAATAGCGACTAAAGTTTAGTCTATTGTCTGCTCTTAAGTCTGGATTATATACTGTTGACTTGTACAGACAAGTGCAGACTGGACTTTAGTCTATACTATGGTCTGTTTTTAGTCAGGTCTATAGTCTGGACTCTATTTGATCGTAGTATATAGCCTCAACTATTGTCTGGTCTATATTCTGGTCTGGATTATAGTCTGTAGTATAATCTGGTATATCGTATGGTAGTATAGTTCTTTCTATAGTCTGGACTATTTTCTGGTCTATATTTCGGTCTTTTTGTGTGGGCTATAGCCTGGAGTATAGTCTAGTATATCATCTAAAGTATAGTCCAGTCTATAGTCTGTACTTTTGTCTAGTCTATATTCTGGTTTTTTGTCTGGACTGTGGACTCGTCTAAAAACTGGACTACGGGCTGTTATAAAGTCTTTACTATAGTGTAAAATAAAGTCTGGTAAATAGTTTGAAATATAGTCTGGAGTCCAGACTATATTATATTTAGGAATATAGTCTGGTCTAGATTATATTCTACACTATTGTGCACTTTGATTTGCTCGGTATTATAGCCTGAACGGAAGTCAGGACAAAAGCCTGGTCTGTGGTCAGAACCATAGTATGATTTAAACTGAATTCTGGTCTAGACTATAGTCTGTTCTAACCTATAACCTTGATTATAGTCCGATTTATCGTCTACAAAGTCTTCGTTATATTCTGCAATATTGTCTTAACTATATAAATTCTGGCCTAGTGTCTGGAATATGGACTGATCTATAGTTTGAACTATAGTTAGCTCTGTAGTAGAGACTATAGTATTTTCGTAGTTATATAGTCTAGAGCAAATATTGCTTTGGAGCAATGGTTTGTTCTCACGACTTCAATGTGTTATAGTATTCTCAAAAAAAAGAACACTGTTAGGCGCAAATGTAGATCCGATAGCTTTATCGATAAGGTTAATAACCATCGATATCCAAACAAACATTGTATTATAGATACATAACTTGATTCCAAGTTGCTTTATAAACATGTAGCATTTCAAACTTACCACTGGTTCCACTTTCTTTCATAATATTACCACTAAAATTTGTCATCATTTTTCTTATTACACCCATCGGAAAAGGAAATATAATAGTATGATTATTTTCGGCCGATATAGAATTCAAAGTTTGTAAATAACGAAGCTGTGGAAAAATTAATAAACAAATAACTAATTAAAGTCCACTAAATTAAATAGAGATACCTGAAGTGTCATAGGATTAGATTGCATAATATCTGAAGCCGCTTTAAGGTTAATGGAGGCATCTAGTTCACCATGAGCAGCAGCTAATTTGGCTTGAGCTTCACGATCAGCCTCCTGTTCGGCAGCCATGGCTCTTTGCATATTTCGAGGTAAATGAATTTGTTTGCTAATTTCACAAAAGAAATTTATAAAAATTTAGATTTTCAATAAATAATAACAATTTACATTTCAACACGTTCCACTTTAACGCCCCATTTTTCGGTGGCTTCGTCTAAAATTTGTTCGACAGTTTTCGATAATGCCTCCTTAGATGTTAAAAGTTCCATTAGATCTTTTGTACCCACAACAGTACGTAGAGTAGCTTGTGCTAATAATTTTGTTGATACGCGAACATTTGAAATTTTTACCACCGAATCCAAAGGATTTCGTATGCTATAGTAGACTACAGCATCTACTTGTATGGATACCGAATCTTTTGTTATAATCTCTTGAGGATTGACATCAAAAGATCGTGTACGTAAATCAACTTTTACATATTCATCCACACACGGTAGCAAAAACACCAATCCGGGACCCATAACTCCATCTTTTCTGTAAGTTGAACTCAAGATGTATTTACTTGATAAAGTAATATCAGCTTTTTAATGTTTGTACCTGATTTTACCCAAACGAAAAACAATAAGACGTTCAAAAACTGTTACGGTTTTTAGACAAAATATAATGGCAACAGGAAATGTGAGGATAAAAAACAAATATGATAGGATAATAATAAAATATTCAGCAATTTCATATGTTGTTCCACCTATAAAATTATATAATCAAACATTTTGATATCTGTTAGAAGCAGAAACGTACCTGCAGTTATGATAGGATATTGAGTTTTTAATTGGTTGGGCAATATAGTCCGTTCCATTTTATTATAAAGAAATTTTAATTTTACAAATACAGTTAAAAAATAATAAAAATTATTGTCAGACTTTATATTTCCCAATAAACAAAACGATATCACTTATCATAAGCCACCTAGGCCACAATTGGACCTGTTGTGCTTTCCTTATCATGAAAAAAGGGAACTGAATGAATTATTTTTCAGTGTACAGAAACTCAGTTTCCTGAACGCAATTCCTAAGAATCTTCCAATCAGTGTTAGTCAGGAAATGTTAATTCCGGAATAACATCACTTCCAAGATACTTGGATCTAACTTCGACGAATGCCTGGCAGTGGCAATGAAAGTGCTCCAGAGTTTTACTGTCCTATCCACATGCTCTACATACGTCTGAAACTGCACATCCAATTTTGCATAAATGTGCTCGTAATCCCGTATGTTCACTCAGAATACGTACCATCATACTAACTTCAGACGTTCTCATTTTAAGGAAATTTTTTGTCTTGCTCTCATCAGGGTCATCCCATAGGATTTTCGTGGTCCTACCCACTGTTTCATTATTCCAAGAGGTCTTATGGGATTCTCTCATCCATATTTTTAGTTCATCTTTTGTTGCGTCGAATGGTTTTGTGTTTGTCAGTTTAACTGCCTCGAGCTCCTTTCCCCATTAAAGCTATTACATACGCTCTTTCGTTACCGACTACTAACGAGTCGGCTGGTACCCATATGATGTGAACCTTACCTCTAGGAGAGTATTCAGTTAAAGCTTTCTTACAATCCAATACGGTCTTTGATTTAGTTCTATCTCCTGATATTGCCCTAATTGCCTTCTGGCTGTCTGTAAATATATTAAGCACTGTGGGCGCCATATTTATTCTAAGCCAATTTACGCATTCCGTTATTGCTCGTACTTCTGCTTGTAAGCTTGTGTTGTGCTTTGGTAAACGGTGGTATATTTCTGCTTCTGGATCTTCAATATATAATCCCAGCCCCACTTTATCCCCCAATTTAGAGCCATCCGTGTAACAACGGATTCCTACTGGTATTTGTTAAGAACATAACCCAGCTGACTTATAAATAACTAATGAGAATCTGTAGATCGACCATGGACGGAATAACCATAAGTAAGTGATGTGAAAATCCAGTACAAACTGCTAGCCTAGAGACCATACTAGCAGTCCTAGTTCCAGTTCAATCAGTTACACAACATAAACCCAAAGATTATCGAAATCATAACAAATTGTAAACAATCGATTTCGCCGATGACGACTTCTGAAAGTGGATGCAATTTTGAATATGCGACCTTAGCATGCGTCTGGTGCAAGTCTGCAGTATCTTAGCGAAACATTTCCGAGAGACCATCAACCCAAAAAGATAAGTTGTTTTGGCATCCTATTATCAAAATCTTGCACAGTGGAATCTTTGGTCTGATGATAAAGTGGAAATGTTTCGTCCTCTATTTTCCACATTTCAGACGATATCAGGACTGTTATTAGATCAATATACATACATATGTATGAGTGTAAGTAGTTGGAAAAAGGTAAGATTTTGAGAAGATGAGTAACAAATTCTACTGTCATCTGTCAAGTATAGAATGACATTAAAACTTATTAAAAATATGCAACTTATTTGTGGATATAAGTTAAGTTAAAAGGAAAGTTGGGGAGAAGTATTTCCTACACATGGACAGAATTTTTCCTACACAAAATTAAAGTCTATAGAACTTAAATGTTTTCTTCGACACTTTGATTTTTGTTATAATATTTATGAACTTTTATATTGCCCGATTCCATTTTGAAATGCAGAAGATCATGTTTAAGCTAATCATTTTTATTTTCAGAGTTAAGTCATTCGACATGAAAGATTAGAGTAGAAAGAAAAATGATGAGATAGAATCTACTCGTATAGATCTCGCAATCTTGAAAAGGTTTAATATAAATTAAGAGAAATTATAACCAACCCAGCAATAACATGTTAATAAAATGTACGTACTACGTACCGTCTGCATTACTTAAAAGGAGTTTAGTAATGACTTACAAATAATACATTATGTAAGTACTAGCATTTTAGACTTGACATATTGTTGACAAAATTATGATTACTTCTATGGCTACTGTTTCAAGATTAGTTTTGTTACTTATTTCGGTTTGTCGTTTTCTAAAATGGGTTAATTATACCCTACACCACTATAGTGTGGAGGGTATTATACGTTTGTGCTGATGTTTGCAACATACAAAAATATTGGTCCAATACCCACCTTAAAGTATACCGATCGATTCAGAATCATTTTTTGAGTCGATTAAGACATGTCCGTCCGTCCGTCCGTCTGTCCGGCTGCCTGGCTGTCCATGTAAACCTTGTGCGCAAGGTACAGGCCGCAATTTTCAAGATAATTTGATGAAATTTGGACCAAGCATGTTTTTTGGCACAAGGACGAAGCCTACTGAAAATGGTTGAAATCGGTCCATTATTTCACCTAGCCCCCATACAACCGTACCTCCCGTTTTGAACTTTTTATGCTATAATTACGTCAAATATTTTGCTATCTCTCTAAAAATTGGCACAAATAAGTTTTATATAAGTATAAATGATACTGCAGATTTTCGTAAGGATCGGCCTATATTTGACCCTAGCCCCCATACAAACCCCCCTTCAAAAAATGACTTAAACGTCTAAAATTGACTTGTAACCATTTGTATCGCAATGAAACTCAACAAAAATAACTGTTATTTAGAAATATATCCTTTTCCCAAATTTACCGAGGATCGGCCCATATTTGACCTATATAAAGCCTCATTTAGAAATTTTAGTTTTTTATCAATAAATGGCTTAAATATTTTGGAATTATGGTAATATTCAACATAAAAGTTTCTTTACAAAAAATAAAAATTTTATAAAAGTAAAAATTGTAAAAATATACTCATGGTGTAGGGTATCATATGGTCGGCCATGCCCGACTATACTTTCCTACTTGTTTTTTAATTAAATTTCTTAGGAATTAGACTAGATAATTTTAACCACAATTGCGACTTAATTACTTCTGTAAACAAAATAAATTTTATCTGTGGTTAGGTATGAACTATAGTTAACATTTTGATAAGTTAATGTTAATTGCATTTTAATACGATTAAACATTTAAATAAAAAATTGTGCAGAATTTTTTTTTAATTAACAGCAGTTGATCATTGATTAATTTTATTAACAATTTAGATAACAAAATTTATTTTCAAAATATATTTCGATTCTGCTCTATTGTATTCTGATATGTTGCCAAACCTTTGAAAATAATACATTTTCAAAATTTCCCGGAAATAACTGATCCTTATGTGTTAATAAAACAACATACATTTTATTTGAGTAAAAATTTTAATATTTTTTATTCAAAATTGAGATAAGTTTTAAAAACAATTGACCATAAATTTATATTAAATTTATTCACATTTTTTCACAATCCATAAACAACAACATAACAAGGCAAATCCAATTTAGGCATTCAAGACGGCAGGTATAAGTTTCTTATAGATCTCAATACCTTTCAAATACGTATCAGCCTTTAAGAATTCATCGTGATCGTGTAACAAGACAGGGGTGTTATTCATGGGAGAGAAACCAATGGCAGGAACACCAACATGACGGGTATGACGACTGTCAGTGCCACCGGGGAAGACCAATGTGGTAAGTTTTAAACCTCTGTTAAGAGAAAATATTTGATAGAGAGATATCAATATTAAACTTAAAATTACTTACAAATCTTTAACAAGACAATTGTGGAATGCCACCCAGTAGGGATTTGAGTTGTCTATTTTAGTGGGCTCAACTTTAGGTTCCTTTTGTTCGAATTCTAATTCAATATCACCGCCAGCTTCGACACACCATTGGCGAACCTATGATCAAACATAAAATTAATGTAATACTAAAATAAATTATTAATTTAGTTAAAAATTTACTTGTTTTTCAAATTCAGCATGATCTACGGTAATGGCAAGTCTTATATCAAAGCCCATTTGCATGAATGGTGGAATAACATTACTTTGAACACCACCACTTAAAGTAGTTAAATTGACAGTGGTTACATCTCCAATAGTTAAATTAGGATCACTTTCCAAACGTTTCGCTTCATGTTCTCTAAATGCCATCATTTTGTTTAGGATATAATGCAACTTTTCACCCACAGTATTCTTTAACAGCAACGAACCATGACCAGCTTGTCCAGAAATTTTAAAGTGGATTTCTTTAAAGTATTAAAACAATAATCATAAATTTAGATTTATTATAATCAAGAAGTATTTTATACAAGATCTACTCACGCCATATAGATCTTTCAGCATAATATACTTTGAAGACATCATTTTCGGAAGCAATACCCTCATCCAAAGAGAATCCAACATTTAGTTTTTTAAAGTCATCAGTCTTAACAAAAGCTTCCATACCCAAATGTCCACCAATTTCCTCATCTTAAGAAAAAAATTATTTGTTTTTTTAACATTAATTATCTCAAAATAATAAACTTTCAAAGTCATCAGTTTAAATATAGTAATCTCTAAACCGTAATAAATAACCGGCGTAAAAAAATCTTGCAATAGGTGTTATCAAATCTTAAACTAATAAAGATTATTTAGGTTAATAAAACTTTTTGAAAATTATCACACTTTTTTCTAAGATTTTCAAATATTTATCTCTATTCTACTTTAAAAGTAGTACGTACATATTTTTATGACTTATTTTAAACGCCACTGTTTATTAAATAGTTCATAAACTAACCTGGTACAAACATTACATGTACGGTTCTCTTCATAGTGGCACCACTCTTTTTCAAGGCACGTATGGCTGCCAAATATTGCATACCAACACATTTCATATCTTGTGCTCCACGAGCGAATATGCGTCCCTCTTCATCCATTTCAGCGCCGAAGGGTTGATGTTTCCATTTGTCAGCAAATACAGGCACAACGTCCATGTGGGAGTTTAATACCACAGAAGGCAATTGTGGTTGGCTACCCTGCCATGTTATAACGACAATGGGTAAAGTCTTTTTGGCGGGATAATAGATGGTTATTGGAAGCCCTAGATCTGTAGCTTGTTTCTTGAGGAATGCAACGCATGGTTCTGAAAATACACAAGAATACGTTTTTTTTACATTAGCTACATAATATTAATGAAAACTATATTATAGACGACTTATTCCTTAAGATTTTTTTAGAATTACAGTCGAATTGGAAGCATTATTTGAAGATTTTTCGAACTTTGTTTTTGCAAATGAAGCCAGTCAGTCGCAATTCTTAAGTAAAAGATCTTACGACGTTTGTAAAAGTATGTTACCCTTAAGTAAAAGATCGACGTTTTGAGGGGAACTACATAATCTGTTTGCTATCCGGAAGATATTTATCAAGAAAAATGTGCCTGCATACCCAAATTACAATGAACATGTGGCTTTGAGCTATTGTATAAGGAGTTTAAATAATGGACTCTCATTTTAGCAGGTTTGTCAGACTTTACGCATTGACAAAATTTAAAAAAAAAGTTTTAGGTTAAAGACCTCAACTATTCTTCAAAGGAAGGGATGTGTCATTTATTGCCTAATAAAAGTAAACGACTTTGAAGTCTTAAACGGAATTACCGTAGGATGTCCTGACTCGTAGAATGATTAAAGTAGTTCTACTTTCTACTTTTGTAAACTCCATTATCACAATTTCTGGTTATTTTTATACCCTTCACCTTCGTGAGAGGGGTATATATAAGTTTGTCATTCCGTTTGTAATTTCTATAATATAATTTTCCGACCCTATAAAGTATATATATTCTGGATCCTTATAGATAGCGGAGTCGATTAAGCCATGTCCGTCTGTCTGTCTGTAGAAATCAGTTTTTAGAGGACCCAAGATATCGGCGAGATCCGAATCTTCAATAATTCTATTAAACATGCTTTCGAGAAGATCGCTATTTAAAATCAACAAAATCGGTCGGTAAATAACATAAACAATGAACAGCTGTTTTTGGCGACTATCACTTTTGTAAAATATAAAATTTTAGAAAAAATATAAATAAACATTTAAAACAATAATAATATGGATAAAAGAAATCAAAAAAATACTATTTATTTAAATTATTAAGATTTTCTTCTTCCGAATTCATTATTTTATTGTTTTTGTTGATTGTGTGTTCTAATTTATAATTGGCAAATTACACTCAGTTAAACTTAGTTACTTTACTGGTTACTGAAAAAACACAAAACATATTTTAAACCTGGTTTAACCAAAGAATAAAGTTGACCTTTATCAGAAAAACCCGCCCTAAGACTCATAGCATGTAACTTGATGCGTAGGATGAAAAGAATGTATGAAAATCACGAAATATATTAAATGGAATGAAGCTGCGAATCTGTTGCCATTTATTCCCAGCAAAAACTCGGTAATGGGTAGTACTTCCCTAACCACTTACTTTTCAATGACTACTACCTCCCGTCAGCATTACTTAGAAGTACTCTAGTAATGACTTTCTTCTAATCTGATATAGAAGTACTTTATTTTCGGCTTTGTAATTTTGTTGGCACATTTTATTCAATTGCGTGTTAGAAATTGTGTTTCACAAAAAAGAAAACAAAATTAGTTTTGTATGTGAAAACCATTATTTGACGCGCAATAAAATAGCTAAGCATTGGTGCAGTGAGTAGAACATTTGACTGACAAACCGAAGTCCCTGGTTCGTATTCTAGCTGGCTCTTTTTATTATTAAAAATAAAACAACTTACTCAACAACTGTTTTGTAAGACAAATTGCAAGTACTTCTTTAACTCCCTATTTGTAAGCGAGCGTAGAAGTACTTGCCTCCAATGACATCACCGTGTTAAAATAATGACTCAAAATGCTAATAAAGAAGTAGTGCAAAGAGGTTTTATTAGCTTTTTAACTCATTACTTTTCAATGTAAGTTTTTCCTGGGTTATTATTTGTTTTTGTATATCATAGTTTATTTTGCCTTCATATTCCTTGCCATTCACAGAAAATATAAATCACATGGTTTTTGTTCATAGGAATGGCGTGGCAACTCTAGGAGCGGGTTGGCAATCAAATGTCAATCAGACCTGGTTCACACTGGGAAACTTTTGTTGAGAAACTTTTGATTTTGTGAGTGAGAGAAATAGATGATTGGTATTTCTTTCACTTTCTCTCACACACAAAATCAAAAGTTTCCTAGTGTGAACCAGGTCTCAATAAACAGATTAGACATGGTCCACACTAGGAAACTATTGTTGAGAAACATTTTCTTAATTATATTTTATAATTTATACTGATCCTTTGTATTAACTCATCCATCCTATTGTGTGCAAAAATCTTCATATTGACAACACTTTTGATTTAAAACTAGGAAGAAATCAAAGGAAACCAATTTGTTGTTACCAACCAAATCCGCCAGCTAGCTTTCAGTGTAAATTTGATTTTGGCTTTTCACACACAACATGACTGGAGGTTACATTGATTTTATTATTAAATCTAAATATATTATTTCTTTAAAGAACATATGGACAACCTATTCGAAAGACATCTACATGCGAACGTATAAATGTATATTCCTATCCTTACACACGCTTAAACAAATGTATAAAAAAAATCTTCCATTGCATGCCAAAGGTCAAGGAAGTTCTTAAAGCAATGGGTTTTTGTTGTTAAATGCGGTAAGAGTGTAAATGTTTAATTCGGAGAAAGAAAAAAATAGATTGTTGGTAGTGCAAAAAGATATATATTATATAATTGGGTGCCTCGTTAAAGGTGCGACAAAAGTGAAATTGAAAGTATCTGCAAAATATAAAATGATCATTTTAAACTTGAGCCAACCTAATATTTGTATATTGTAAACAAACACTAGACCAGAAATTCAATATTTTTATTATATGTAGTAGTTAAAGACGCCGTTCTTTTGACAGAGTACATACTATATTGAGCTATAATGTATGAACCAGTATTATGTCTGTATACAAACAATTTCACTTTATTACGTAGAAAGTTAAAAATAACTTTGTTTTTAAACGGATAATACTCTCACATGCTATGTACTAGGTACTATATACAGCTAAGTTTTCCAAAAAGGATTTAGGAAAGTAATATTTTACATAACGAAAAGAATTTTAATCGTTATGCAGATACTGCAAGTAAAAAAGGTCCTTCGTGTTTAATAATAATAATAAAATTTATACAGAGTTTAACAATTTTTTATTTAAATGTTATTCTAGAGCAGTGATTCCCAAATAGAAATCTGCGTCGCAGGGTATACAAAGGTGTCATAAACAAAAACCTATTCCTATCTTTTGCAACACAAGTTTCATACTTATATTTAGACCTGGTTCACACTAGGAATCTTTTTTTGGGAAACTTTTGAATTTTGTGTGTGAGAGGAAGAGAAAGAAATATCACCATCTATTTCTCTCACACACAAAATCAAAAGTTTCCCAGTGTGAATCAGGTCTTAGTAAACTAGTTTTGAGAAACTTTTGATTTTGCATAGAGAAGGAAATATCATTCATCTCTCTCGTAGTACGGAGATTCTTGTACTCGGAAACTTGTTTCGTTTTGTTATTCTTCTCATTCGTAGAAAAACAAATCAATGCAAATAATACGTAGTTTCTGAAATATGTAAAGACATTAAGGAAAATTCAAAAGAAACATATGAAAAAAGTTTCTTAACAAAAGTTTTCCAGTGTGGACCAGGTGTATCTTTTTATGCACAAGTTTAACAAAAGTCTGACTTTTTAAATGTCAGAACTCTTTGTAAACACAACAAGTGAATCAATAGATTTAATATTGACATAACTAAACTTGGAACACGTTCTGGAAATCAAAATATTTATGAAGCTGGTCAAGAGGTTTGTGCAGTGGGACATCCCAGGTCCTTTAGATTATGATTAAAATTTTAAGTTAGGTTTAAGAAGCAGTTGAGAGGAACTCTCTCCTAAACCATCCCATAGGACAGTACATGTAAATATTCAACACGGTGTCGAACCATCTCCAGTAACGAACAAACTATAGAAGGAAATAGAACTTCGTGTCAACTTCGTCCATTAAACATTTGAGTATCTCAGTTTAAGATTCGAATGGTTCGCCATATTGTCAGGAAGGGTAGTTTTTGAGAACATTTGCTTTCACAACAAAATAAAGTCGTTTCTATTATTTTTTTCCTCCACTGTATGACGTTCGAATAATTTTAAATTTTTTTATGTTTAAACCAACTTTTAAAGAATGTGGAGGAATCTTGGTTTTATTATTCCCTTTGTAAAACAACAAAATATCTGGGTACTTATTAGATACTTAAAAGATCTAGACATGTTCGTTCGTCTGCTTGATCTTTTCTTTTTTAGTTGAAAACATGATATGGTCTAAAAGGATCTAGCTAGAGAGCTAAAATTTTGCTCTCTACAAAATGTATAAAATCGGTAAACATTTGAATCGAAAAGTCTTTATTAAATTCCATAAGGATTGAATTCGAATATCTTTATAGTGAAATTTATTAAAAATTATATGTCTCTTCAATTTTAAAGAATTTAATCAATAAATTTACTATTTAAGACCCTTTAACACGAGTCCACAAGTAATGTGATCTGTCAAAATCGTGTGAAGAAAAGAACGGATGTAATGAAACCATTACACATTCAGAGAAAACACTTATGTAAAATTTGACATTCGTATGGTTCACTTCATTTTGTATTTTTAGGTAAACACATACAAAAAACAGCTGTTCTCCTATAACTTTGTTATTGTTTTAAATTAGTATAAATCATACGACTTTTATTCTCTTTTTTTGTCATACAGATAGAAATTCATTTCAATTTTTTATTAGACTTTACGTACGTGTCGTGCGAAGGACCCTATATTAGAATTTGTTTGCTTAAAATATACAATTTTATAAAAATAAAAAAGAACATCCTATTGTACATTACAAAATATTTTGAAAAAAAAATATTCGTTTCCCTTCTCTGCAAATTATGTTTATGACAACTTTCGAATTAAAATTTACAGGAAGTACAAACAAAAATTATACTGGCACCGGAACTTATCAATTGTAACTTAATTGTCAATCCACTTGTACAATTATGTATTTTACAATTTAAGTTCATAAATAATGAAATACAATTTGACATAAAAACGTTTTAAAATATAATTTTTTAAATTTTACAAAAAAAAAACTTACCATAATCAACATTTGGATGAACACTGGGAATGCGTAAATATTCGCGAAAAATTTTAATTTCTTCATTATTTTCCCAAGCACTCATTGTGGTTACTGCAAATTACAAGATTTTATTTAATTTTTATTTTTAACAAAATTTTTACACACAATACAAAATGTATGTTAACTTTTGCTTTCAATTTATTTATTTTTTTTTTAATTTAAATCAAAACTACTTGTAAATATATGTTGTTGTTTTGTTAAATCAGCTGTTTGTTTTCTTTTTTTGTATTATTATTAAAAAAAACAACAATTATTTGAAAAACTAGCACACTCACTTTAAATTATTACTTAGTGGATCGGCTTCTTAATGTACACTGAAATATTTTACTCTTTATCGTCGGCTTTTTAAATATTAAGAGTGTGTTTACATTTGCTTGTTTTTGTTCTCTTTATAATTTGTAGTTGTAGACACAACAACTCTTTAAATGAAATATTAACAAATACATATGCATAAACATATGGGCCCGACAGTTTGAGAAGTGACAATTGCCTCAAAATTACCCGATTAGCAGAACTATATCGCCATTTTATAAAAACTC
The DNA here is from genome assembly GCF_022045245.1 of Lucilia cuprina. Classification (NCBI taxonomy): domain Eukaryota; kingdom Metazoa; phylum Arthropoda; class Insecta; order Diptera; family Calliphoridae; genus Lucilia; species Lucilia cuprina. The sequence continues at coordinate 11,992,332 of NC_060951.1, forward strand.
CAGGAATCGTTAACAGTTTTGAATCTTAACAATTTTTACTCTGAAATTTCATTTAAAAAATATCATTATTGAAGTTTTTCTTTTCAAAATGGTAATTAAGTCTATAAGGTATTATGTACTTGTCTGATTAAAAAATATGTCAAAAGCTAATCATTGTACATCGGAAGAGCACTTCCGAAAATTAAAATGAGTAGTTATTTAGGATTGGGATCTGTTTCCAGAAACATTTCAAAAGCTTATAGCTAACGATGGCTAATTAGGGAATTAATGATTTCGTTTCTTATACTTATGTACCAGTTTGGAAACTGAACCAAGCACTCTGAACCGAGTACATTTCTCCGGAGAACTCGGTTTAGCGGGGAAAATAGGATCTACCAGCACATCTAGTCAAATGATTTGACATGGGTTAAACCAGAAAGCCTGACTTTAGGACTTTGTCTTTTGCCCGCTATTGGTGGCCATCCAATGGTCAAGAGATTACATAGCTCGAGTACTCCAGCAAAGTACTTGTGCATGGACCGGTCAAAACCAATGTACAAAAATTGCCACCGGCGTTCTTCATTGAAGAACAAAAGGGGCGATGGTAGACCGTTCTCAAGTCTACCCAGTGGTTGAAAAAGACCACCGTGGGATAAGGCCGTCAAGACAGGTGCCCACGTTAAACTCTCGACATTCCTGCCCGTTATTGGTGAGGTCTCTTCGGGGTGCACTAGCCGGCTGTGGTTTAAGCCCAAATTCGCGGGAAGAGAATGTTGGTGATAAAGTGACAGTTAACCCAAAGAGGAGAAACGAGTTGGTGTCAAGTGTATATGTTGCTGGATGGTTGCAAGGGGTATGATGTCCTTACCCAGAGTGTGTCGTATGATATTCTCAATAAGGGTATCGGCTGAATGAAAAGTATGCTGGATTAAATGCTTATGGATGTAAAATGTTTTATAAAAGTGATACCAACAAGTTTTCCTTTAATTTTTGTCAATATTCCGAGTTTACTTAATTTTCGATGTACCCATAGGACCATATAATGTGGTTCGTGTAGTTGTAAAATATGGGAATATTTTCAAAACTTGTTTTTACATCTTTTTGTATTTGTTCCTACTTCTTTCATTCACCATCTTGAAAATAAAATATCTTCTAACACAAAAACTAGTTCCAAGTACTGCAGGGAGTTAAAGTAAACGATTGTCAGTATTAGGGTGGCACCATATGTAAAGTTTAATTCATGTTACACATTATTCACTGTTTATTTTGAATATTGTCAATCTTGGAGAAAATTCCTGTTTTCTAGAAAATAAAGTATCTTCCAACATGGAACTAGTTCAACTGCAGGGAGTGTAAGTAGTGTATTAGAGTGGCACTATATGTAAATTTTAATTAATTTTATTCAAATATATGTATATGAATACTTGTCCAATTCACAATCGTTGTTGTATCATTGTATGTCATAAAAAATACTATTTTACTTTTGTTGTGAATACCTATATTATATGTAATTTAAGATTTTATGATTTTCTCCTACTTTGAATGATCTTACCAACTTCGTTCGTGTAGCAAAGTACCACCCTAATATTTATAATCTATAACATTTTATGTGTAAATATGTAGATAACAGTCATTAAAATTTAATATCTACATATATAGTGTATATATATGCATGTGTGTGTGATTAATCATTATGAAAATAATCTCTTTTATCATAAAATGAGAAGATTTTTTGTATGGAAAAATTAGAATGTTAAAAAATGAATTATATATTTTTTTGAATATCATTCCTAAAGATTACAATTTAACTTTAAGACTCACTATTCCGTCAGCGTTAATGTTTTGTCTATATTATTAAAAGCAAAACAAAATCTAATGAAAATATGATGATAAAACCTTTAGATACCTATGCTACATAAATTTGCATTAAATCACTTGTGGTTTTAAATTCTACTGATTAGTTTCAGTGAAAGTAAAATGCAATGGAAAAATTTTCAACCGATATCGTTTAGACGCGTCTAATAACAACTCTAACTAGACTTCTAGAAGGCTGAACTTTAAGAATTTACTTATCAAACAGGGACTTGAGATCGTAAACATTATGAAATGCTGACAAAACAAAAACCTCTTGTTAACTATCTTGAATAAGATTTTACGACCTACCCATAGTTCTATTATTCCTTTCCCACGTTTTTAAATCTGATTTCAATGCTTCCAAAGGTTTTACATTTGTTAAGTTAAATCCTCAAATCCCTCGCCTTTAATAGCCCGTAATCGGTAATTCCAGAATGCTCTAGTACCATTGAAAGAAATGTGCTATACAACCGTATAGCAGCTGATTCCCACCGGCGTTAGCTCTAAAATAACACTTGACTATCATTATTTAATGCCTTACAATTTCCGAAAATGTTTATTCCTAACATTCGATCGAAAAAATCTAATATCTATATTAATCTTATATATCTATATAATGAAATATATTAACATTTATAACATGACGGAATTATCTTCTAAAAAATTAAAGAAATACACTCGAGATCATGGAACTTGCCATAAATGTTTTTCAGAAAGTATTATGTATGTTTTAGATCATTTCTATTGTCTCTTAATCATTAGTGTAAATTTAATGGAAAACCTTAAACAATTTTTCTGTTATACTATATCAGGCTCTAGATGACAAGCAATTTTTAACATCAATTGACTGCTAGCAGTTTAAATAAGATTTAAATTTTTGTTTTATCTAAATTACTTGTTTTTATTTAAATTAATATGCATTTTATTATAATCTAATCTTTATCAAAGTTTATATATAATACACATATGTACATATGTGTGACGACCACATATTTAAGTAGATTCCCAGGTTTTCTGATAGACTGCTCTATAGTCAAATTCTATAGTGTTGACTATGAAGCAGTTTATAGTCTTGAGTAGTCTATAGACTGTGCAGTAGTCAAGACTAAGATTCTAGTCCAGACTTCTTTATAGTAAAGACTGCTATAGAATACTCTATAGTAGGGACTATAGACTACTCTATTGTACAGTCTATGGACTGCTCTGTAGTCAAGACTGTTGCGAAGTCCAGACTATAGACTACTCTATAGTCAAGACTAAGACTGTAGTCAATGATATAGACTGCTTTATAGTCCAAGCTATGGACTACTCTATAGTCCAGAGAAAAGACTACTCTATATTCCAGACTATTGACTACTTAATAGTCCAGGCTATAGACCACTCTATAGGCTTGGCTATAGACTACTCTATAGTCGAGGCTATTTACTACTCTATAGGTTAGGATATAGACTACTTTAGTTCAGGCTATAGACTACTCTATAGGTTATGCTATAGACTACTCTATATTCCAGCAATAAACACCTCTATAGTCCAGGCTATAGACTACTCTATAATCGGTACTATAGACTACTATTTAGTCGAGGTTATAGACTATAGTAGAGGCTATAGACTACTCTATTGTACAGTCAAGACTGTTGCGAAGTCCAGACCATAAACTGTTCTATAGTCAAGACTAAGTCTATAGTCTATGATATAGACTGCTTTATAATCCATGTTATGGACTACTCTATAGTCCAGACTAAAGACTACTCTATAGTCCAGACTAAAGACTACTCTATAGTCCAGACTGTAGACTACTCTATAGTCGAGGCTTCAGACTACTCTCCAGACTATAGACTGTTCTATAGTCAATACGAAGACTATAGTCAATGATATAGACTGCTTTATAGTCCAGACTATGGACTACTCTCTAGTCCAGTATATAAACTACTCTATAGTACAGGCTGTAGACTATTTTATAGTCCAGCCTATAAAATATACACTACTCTATAGTGCAGACTATAGACTACTCTATAGACTACTATAGTCCAGACTATAGACTACGCTATAGTCCAAAATTATATACAACTCTATAGTTCAGACTATAGATTACTCTATAGTCCAGGATATAGACTACTCTATAGTCGAGGCTATAGACTACTCAAGACTATAGACAGCTTCATAGTCAAGACTATAGAATACTCTTCAGTCCAGGCTGTAGACTACTCTATAGTGTAGGCTATAAACTGCTCTATGGTCAAGACTATATCCTATTCTACACTGATGTTACCTTTACTGTTTCTTTCATTGGTATTTTATATTGTTAAGAAATTTGAACTATAGTTTAGAAGTTTTATATATATGTTAACTATTCTATCATCCGTCCCACTGTGCATGAACTTTAATCTTAAAATTGTCAGGGTTCGAAATTTGTTTTGTCTTACATGAATAAATGTGCTAGTTTCTATGAAACCTTTGACAGTTATTCTGCCCACATTTATTATCTGATGTGATAAAAAGTTTACACAACAACAATTGTAAGAATATGATTAGAAAAATTCATTACTTATAGTATTATCAAAACATCGCATCAGGTTCTTAAGAAATATTTTATGATAATTTTTTATTACTAACCCACATATCCATACAAATAAAAATAAATAATTGAATGCATACATATGTATGCATTTACATTACTCAAACACAATCTTAAAGCTGGTATCTACAATTTGTATTGTCTTACATCTATACATTTTTATAAAAACACAGATATAACGCGTACGAGGGCATTATGAAAATTAATTTTATATTTCTCACATATTTATAATGTTATTATTTGGGACTAATTTCTAGGGAATTTTCTACATGATAAATATGTCGCGAACTAATCTAAAGAGCGAATTTACATATCTTTCCTATGGATTAACTCTGTTAACTACTTAACAAGTTTTGTTCTCATTGTCAGCTTCAACAACAGTCATTAAATCGAAGCCTCTGACATGGAAGTCGCAACTTGCCATCTAATCATAATGTTGGTTTTGAAAGCAATACTTTGGTCACTGATATTAATTTTACCTGAGCAGAGCAGGCCCGATAAAATAACAACATTCAAGTGGAACACCCCCTAACAAAGTCAATAGGATTGACGTTATATCGTCAAGAGATGCCTGATATTGGCTAACCAGACTTCATGTAGATGTAACACCCGCCTCTCTAAATAAGGAAAATGAAACAGCCGTCACGCTTTGTTGATTATCTAGATTATCTGGAATAGTCATATCTAAAATCGATAATGCAAGGGTTATATAGGGAAGCTTTAGAGTTTTGCGAAAATACCAAGACTCAAGCGATAGAGAAACAAGGATATGTTTAATATTGTTCCGTGACTACTACTCTGATAACAGAGACAAAATTTGCCTGACAGGAGATTATTATCAAGCAAAACATTTAAATAATAAATCGAGGGATTCTAGGAGATATATCGATCATGAAATCTATATTCAAAATCAAAATCAAAAGAGAGGTCTATTTCGGTATAACGAATCGCAACAATAGCTTTGCAGTCCGAGTTTTTACAGAATGTGTTGCATGAATTAGATTCGATATGGAGACAGACATGGACATATTTCTGAGTGATAAAATGCAATTGAGACTACTGTAGGGAGTATCATCTACATTATCAGAAGACTAAAAAAATCGAGAATAGAAAGTATCTAACGTTTTACATAATTCTCTTCCTATTATAGGAAAGGGATTTTTGGAAGTTAACATAAAACCTATGCGGAATTGTAGTATTCCGACGGGTCAAACTTTACACATAACTAACTGGTCATACTGGACTTCAGACATAACAACATCAAATAGTATGAACGGATACATTCTGCCATTACCAGGCGATACATTCTGCCATTACCAGGCGATTGAACATATAAATACCTCACACGTTTTTGCCATAGAACTAAGTATCTGCACACCTATTGATAATTTTATTTAAAGCTCCTGAATTTGTCCCAGTTTGGTAACGTATAATAAAAAACTATGACCCTGAAAATAATTTTAATAAATATTAAAAAATAAAACAATCGTATAAATGCAAACAGCTGTTGCATTTTTTAACAAAAGTAAAAAAAAAACTACAACATCTGAAGGCATTATTTGATTCGATTTTTCGAACTTTATATAAAACACTTGCAAATTTTAAATATTAATGAAAAAAAGATAAATATACATACATATATACACAAATACTAACAGAATTTAGACTTAATAACTTGGCCACGTGCATTTTATCCTAATTCGACCAGCCGTTTTAACCAGAGGTCCACACTACGCGTCTATGCGTCAAAGCATTACGCGCTTTTCATAACTCCTTCGCGTTCTACGCTTCAAGTTGCATGCGACGTTTTTTCAGCGTAAATTTTTTGTTTCATTTTTAAAAATCTTCGCGTTTTTCTACAGCTTTTTTTCATAATTAAACTCATTTTATTTTATTAAAATTTATAAATACGCATTAAATAAACAATACAAAGTGTCAAAATCAGCTGACATGTTCGTGCACCGCTCGTGACACTTATAAAAGTAGAAAGTAGATCTACTTTAAGCATTCTACGTGTCAAGACATTCTACGCTATTGTGCTTGTAACTTTCAGCATAAAAATACATTGATTCTATTTTTTTTGACAGACGCATAGAATGCGAGAAAGCGTTGAACGCATAGTGTGAACCTCCAGCTTTAGAAACTAATATTTATTTTCATAAATTTGTATTATTGCCTCTTATAATACTTTTTTAAATGTTAGCGAATAATATATTTGGTTTCGTAAACACTTTTTAAACTGTCGTCGTACATAAACCAAACTACAAACACACACATCTACGTAATAGTTCAAATAATTTAACTAAAAAATCGTCATATAATTTTTTCTATTTAAAAACAAAACAACAATGGAATGACATTTATTTTAACACTAGATTTGGAATCACAAACAAACTATCATTTGAGTTTTCAAATTTCTCGAGTGAAATCACACCTACAAAGTGAACTTCCCCTTAGCGCTCAGTAAGCGAACACTGTGAGTGTAGATCATTAGTGCAAGTGAGATTATCGAAACGTTCGGACGTACAGAAAAAAAAAAAAACAAAAAACAACACACATAATCGAATTAAGCAATTGATTAAGAATTATTTAATAACAACAATAATTAATAATAAACAAACAAAACAACAAACAAGTTTAAACGTTAATAATTAGAGAAGTCTCCACCAAAACCGTTAACATGGCCAAAGATTGGAAAAATAATGAAGAAATTCAATATTTTTGTGAATATCTACGTATACCCAGTGTACATCCAAAGCCCGATTATAGTAAGTGGAAAATTTCAAATATCCATCATTATCAACTAAGTGAAAAATAGTCGTATATTTTAAATAATTTCAAATCAACATTGATGATGTCTTGTCTGATGATTATCTGTTAGTTTTAAATTATTTCTATGACACAGAGATAAATAAATTTACACACATTTCATGATTGCGAATTCGTTCACAAAGTTATAAATATTCATTTGTGTGTTGCATATTATATATATTGAATAATTAAGTTTAAAAAAGTCACTTAGTGTTTTTTTATACAAACAAAAATTTTTAATCTAGATATATAACTGTTAGCAATTGATAAGATTTTAAATGCGAGGGTTGTTTCTTAATTATAATTTAGTGGTTGACTAGCTATATTAACTATTCTTTAGAAAGAGTAAATACATGAATTTCAGTAATATAGACATCGTTTGATTTCAGAAATATTTTCTATATATAAACATGGAATAGTTATTACCCACTTTGAATCTTTATATCATTTCTCAATTGTCAAATTTCAGAATGTGAATTTCAATGTTTGGGAAATAAATCAGTTTGAGATTATTCGTACCCTTTATGTTAGGTTAAAAACAGGCCCGTAGAAAAACATTTAGACAAAATTTTTAACAGTTTTATAGCGGAATGCATTCCAATTTACCCATCTGTGTTTTTGGTATAACATCACTCTCAAGATATTTGGATCTATATTTCGGCGAAAACTTGCTTTACATGCATCTGAATTCGTTCGTCCAAATTAATATTTATATATGTATTCCTAATGCTCCTAATGCTGAATATCCTCCTGCTCTCTTTCCCCCCGGGGACATGTTTCCATGATGAAATCTCTATCATTATGTATTACAATCCCGGGGTAAAGAGGTGCTAACAATACCTCTAGTCTGCCGGGACTATAAACTGGTGATGTCAAATGTATCCTTGGCTTCGCCTCGAAATGATTTGGCATGAGGTCTAACCAGTGCACCATATAATCTGGCTATGTCCTGGCTTTTCAGTTGGTTGAGGTTCTTTCGGGATCCACGTAGTGGCTGTGGTTTAATACCCAAAATCGCGGTGAGATAATGTTGTTTTAAGGACTGATATATCCCATACCTAATGGGTTGTATAATTCTCTCTTCAAACAGGTCTGTATACATTGCCATGTCAACAATATATATTGATACATGCTGCGCTACTATTTGTCGGGGCAATTATTGGAATTAATTGACTTTGGAAATTCCTATTTCCTTTGTTACATTGATCGGTTCATAAAAGAGGGATCCTGATCCATTTTGTTGGGTATTTCGGACTCTATGTGCTGTTGCTAAAACAACAGAGTCATCTCAGTAGTGTGGTTGCGCGGGCTTTAGGAGATTAAGGAATGCACTGGAATGGGTCATTAGACGGTGGAGATTGCATTTTTATTGCAATTCTTCCGTGACATCATAAGGGTGGTCACTTCCGCATTGCCGGAAGATTGATTTCACCTGATGTTGGGACTTGTCACCCCCTTTATATTGACTTTAGACCAGTGATTGTCTTTTCCTTGTCGAGGTACGCATTGGGGATTTAATCCTATGTGGCCTGTCATTCCGCAAACGGGACTGCTATGGTAAGAGATTAGATAGCTCGAGTAGTTCAACAAAGTGCTTGTACATGGACCGAACATCCATGTACAAAAATTGCTACCTGAGTTCTTCATTGAGGAATTCAGGGGCGCATGGTAGACCGTCCCTAGTCTACCCAGTGGATAAAAAGGACCACCGTGAGATAAGGCCGTCAAGGCAGATGCTCACGTTAAATCTTTCAACATTTATTCCTCCTGCTCTCGATAGGGATTCTACCGCCCATATTTTTAATTCAATCCTCGTTGCGGCGAACGGATTTGCAGTCTTCTTCTCTTCATAGCAAGTAATTTCAAACTTTCGATTATTCCGAGTGACTTGAGAAGTATTCCGTTAACCCTTTCACGCCTAAACTAAACCGCTAGACTTTTTATGAATATGACTTCTCTCACCCCTTTATTTTGACGTATATTGATAATATATTGAAATGGAAAATGGAAAAAGTATTTTCTAAGGATATTGCTGGATATTAACCTTTTTAGCATGTAGTGGCATCAAATTCTAAAACTAACTTATTTTTCTTTAGTCCAGGTCCAAAAATTTACTAATTAAACAGGTTGTGCCCATAAATCCATTGTTTAGAGTGAATTAGGGTTAGTTGAGTAGTTATATAAGTGGTGTGATACATGTAGACTTTGACACAAGCTGGACAAGCGGTACGGTCCATAGGCAACCAACATTCCGATCTTCGTCGAGCCGGTACTACTTTTGTACCCCGTGGGAGGTGTGCGACCTCATGTAAAATTAATGGCCCCTCTATAAATGTCGTTCAAAGTTGTCGAATACAAGGACTGATCTAATGGAACCAGTATATAACAAATTATGTTCTCCTCTTATATACAAAGGTTTTTCTGACATGCCACGTTGAAGCATGACACTGTGTGATGTTGAAGTTGATATGACTTCTCCAGTGACAATCTAACGAACTGTTTGTCTAACAAGACTGGAAGTCATTATGTGGTATTTTAAGCATCTCGTTACAGTCCATAGGACAGCATTTTGACACCTATTATTGTTTCTTCACAGAGTATCTCTAAGCAAAGTTAACCAAACTGGAGCAGCATAATTAATTGCCCAGCAAAAATAAAACCAAGTACTTCCCAAAGAATAACACTTATCACCATCGTATATAGCTAAATAGGTCTCTTAATCCATATCCATAACTGCTCAATTGCGGAATACCTTTTGCTTACTTATTATTTTTGCCCATAACCTATTCTTAATTCTTTTTTATTTGGATGTCCTAATGAATTATAAATTAATATATTTAGTGTTTCCTTTTTTTTAAAGAACCCTGTGTGGAATTCCTAAGAAAACAATCTCAATTGCTGGACATGCCCATGCGTGTCTATTATCCAGTAAATAAAGAAAATCCCATTGTAATACTAACATGGGCTGGTACAGATTTAAGTTTACCCGGAATCTTGCTAAATTCACACATGGATGTTGTACCGGTCTTTCCGGAAAATTGGACACATCCACCTTTTGGAGCTGAAATCGATGAAGCAGGTCGTATTTACGCACGCGGCACACAGGATATGAAATGTGTGGGCATGCAATATTTGGGTGCATTACGTGCACTGAAACGAAGTGGTGCACAATTTAAGAGAACTATATATTGTTCATTTGTGCCAGGTGAGGAAAATACTTAAACCTTTTATGACCTTTTATCTTTAAATATACATTTTGTATGGCTTTTTCATTAATTGTAGATGAGGAAATGGGAGGTGGTCTTGGCATGAGACCATTTGTGGAAACTTGTGATTTTAAAGCATTAAATATTGGTTTCTCTTTGGATGAAGGTTTGGCATCACCCACTGATGTCTATCCCGTGTTTTATGCCGAACGTAGTGTATGGCGTAAGTATTAAACATATTTATCTTTTAATGTCGGTTTTTCATAAGTTTCCCAATAAATTTTCTTTGATCAGGTGTATATTTTCACATCAATGGCAATGCGGGTCATGGTTCTTTATTGCTAAAAAATACGGCTGGTGAAAAACTCAATTATATTTTGCATAAAATGATGTCATTGCGTGAAAAGCAAGTGCGACGTTTGGAAAATAATCCTCAATTAACTATCGGGGATGTGACAACGATAAATCTAACCAAAATTTCTGGAGGCGTACAAAGTAATGTCATACCGCCTAAAATGATGTTGTGTTTTGATGTTCGTTTGGATTTAAATGTTGATCATAAAGAATTTGAAGCAAAGGTAGATTGATAGATATACACAGTAAATCCAATATTTGTTGACAACATTTTTAATATATTACAGCTGCATCAGTGGTGCAAAGAAGCTGGGGGAGATATAGAAATTACCTATGACCAACAACGTCCACGTGTTGCACCTACTGCTACCGATGATAGTAATCCGTATTGGGTTGCCTTTAAAAAGGCCACAGACGAAATGTAAATAGAACTTTTATTTTAATAACCTTCAGATAATTGATTACTTTTTCATTTCTAATTCTAAGGGGCCTTAAAATTGAACCTCAAATATTTACTGGTGGCACTGACAGCCGTTACATACGCCAAGTTGGTATACCAGCTTTAGGCTTCTCACCAATGAATAATACTCCCGTATTATTGCACGATCACGATGAGTTTATACAAGCTGATACCTATTTAGAGGGCATTGAGATTTATAAGAAAATTATTGCAAATTTGGCAAATGCATAATTTCAGTTTGCAGTTTTTTCAAGAGAATTCATGAACCCCTGATTTTAAACTGAACTCTTTGAACATAAGAGAAAAAGATGTAGTTACTAAGTTCCTAAGTGTCTTCATAGGTCTGTATTGCAAATCAGCCAAATTCTAGTATTTATTTTTAAATAATGATATTATAATAATAAAAATTCAAATAAAACAAAGTGAAATTTAAATCGTAGATTAAAGCAGCATTACTAAACAATTATTAACTAGGAACTGATAGTATTCCTATAGAGAATACTACCATAATCAATATTTCATATTTAAAAAATCCTTTGCTTCTTCAACTCAACAACAGGTCTTAGGAAATAATAATTATTCGCTCCTTATACCACTATTGGGCCTACATCCACGTTAAAGTGTACCGGCTCAAATAACATTCTAAAGTGATTTAGCTATTCCTGTCTGTGTCCCTCCAAACCTTTCCCAGAAATTTTCCAAATAATATGATGACATTTTTATTTGCCCGAGGACGAAAACAGTTGAAATAGAGCTTGGAAGTTCATAATAATATTAAATGTTTGAGTATTTAAACAATCTACAAAACTTAGTTTTAATTTCAGTTTATTAGTCAATACATAATCCCCTTGACAAAAAAATACGTGACCTTAGAATTTTCCAATTATTATATCACTGGATCTAATTTCTACAAAAGCCTTTAACCGAACGTCAATGCTTGTATAGCTTTACCCGTAAACTTCACTCAGACTACAGATCATCATACTAATCTGCTTCCATTAGGGTCCGTATCAAGAGGCCTTATGGGAATCATTCAGCCTTGATTTTGTCGATTGGTTCTGAGTTCGTCATGTTAATAACCTAGAGATCTCTTCTAGTACATTTTGTTTCCCACTACTGGCGAGTGACCTGGTACCCATACGATGTAAACATTACCTCTGGAAGAGTATTCGGTTAAAGTTTTCTTACAATTCAACACAGTCATTCAGTTTTACTTAATCATCAACTATCGTTCTAATTGCCTTCAAGCTGTCAGTAAATATGTATGCACCACATTTATTCTAATCCAATTTACACATTCCGTTATTGATCAGATTATTACGGTAGTATATTTCTGTTTCAGGGTCTTCAATATAGAACCCGTATTATGCCCCAATTTACAGCCACGCTTACTAACAGGTAATTGCTTTAATGTTCCGCTAACTGTATGTGCCGCCTCATATCTTAATAATTATTCCACGAGAGAAACAGCGCCTAGCACCGATGTGTTGATTCTATCCTACAAATTTGTAATTATTACTTCATTGTACTGTCGTCATTGTAGCTCTCTCGGAACTAAGACTAATAATCTGTTAGAAAACCTAAATTTGTTTCTTTAAATATGCAAGTGTGCCAGAGTGCTAAGACGCCAAAAGGCTCTACACGAGCAGCGCCTTCGCGCTAAGGTTCTTGCTGCTCCATGCCGGTAAATTTCCTGCATGTTGGAAGATTACTAATGTAATGCCAATTCCTAAAAAGGGTTCAAGATTAATTCAGGGGTACCGCAAGGCTCCGTTATTTCCCCTACCCTATTTCTTATCTTTATAAATGACCTTCTATGTCAAACTTCCAACTCTATCTACTCTTTTGCAGATGACAACAGTATCTGCCATTCTTATTCATTCAATCATAAGCCAAGCCCTCTAGAGATTAAGGACAATGAGGCGCAATATGAATGATTCGCTTGATAACGACTTGATAAAAATTCTCTGAATGGGGTCGTGTAAACAGAGTCGATTTTAATGCCCGTAAGACTCAATGATGTTTTTAACACATAAAAGCTTGGCAGATACTATTGTTTTATCTATATAAATGGGTGATGTAAATATTAAGGAATCAGAAACTCTTGATGTTCTAGGCATGAAAATTCAGTGCGATGTCCGGTGGACTAAACACATTTTTCAAGTTTCGAAAGAGGCATTCAAGTGTCTCGGCTTTTTGAAACGGTGTAAGTCATACTTCACTCCATCTGATCTTCTTACAATTAACACCACTTATATCCGAACGAAAATGGAATACAACTCTCATGTATGGGCCGGAGCTTCGAAGTCTATTTTGGAGCTATTTGACCGCGTACAGGAGAGGGCGATGGTACTTATCGGTGACAGTAGGTTATCCAACTCTATTGATTCACTGGAGCACCGTCGCAACGTGGGGTGTATTTCACTGTTCTATTGATAATACAATGGAATGTATTCCTTTGAAATTAGGGAACTTGTTCCCGATACCCGTTATACTCTTGCGTAACACACGTCTTTCTTCAAGAACACAGCCATTTGTGGTAGATTGGCCAGTGGACGCACAACACATTACAGGGAAAATTCATTCTTCAGCCGCATTGTTTGTATGTGGAATGAACTTCCTGCAAAGGTGTTCCCTGCCACTTTCGATATAGGAAGATTTAAATCAAATGTACACAAACACTACTCCCCTTATCCTCCTTCCCACAACCTATTTCCTAGTTCCAAATGAAAAAAAAGATAATAAGCTAATTGTTCTAGGCACACTAATCCCGAAAATACCGGCATTTGTAAAAGTCAAATTCGTTTGGCATCCCTAGCTGCTGGTCTTTTAACATTTTTATTTGAAATTAATGAATTTATTGCCTGCCTGCTCTGGTGTATATATACTCCTAAAAAACTCTCTGTTGTTTGCTCTGATTATTTTTGCCGGTCTCAATTTTACGTAAAAAATATATATGAATGAATAACGAAAACTGTGTGTCGTAAATATTTTAATTATGTTGCTATTAATTCATACAACATACTCTCGAAAACATACTCTGTATTTTATATTGTCTGTGAAAATATTTAAAAGCGCCAAAAAATTTAAATATTTTATTACTATTTAGTGTTTGCTGTTTTATTTAAAAAATTATTCGATTAATCGTTTTAAATGGTTAGACTAATTTAGGCAGAGGTAGACTGAACTATAAGAGACTAAACTATAGAACAATTTAGTCTAGACTTTAGTATAGACTAGACTAGACTATAGACTAGACTATAAACTAGACTATAGACTAGACTATAGACTAGACTATAGACTAAACTATACTATAGACTAACTATAGACTAGACTATAGACTAGACTATAGACTAGACTATAGACTAAACTATAGACTAGACTATAGACTACTCTATACTCGAGACTATAGACTAGACTATAGACTAAACTATAGACTAGACTATAGACTACTCTATACTCGAGACTATAGACTAGACTATAGGTTAGATTATATACTGGACTATAGACTAGTCTATAGACCAGACTATAGACTAGACTATAGACTAGACTATAGACTAGACTATAGACTAGACTATAGACTAGACTAGACTATAGACTAGACTATAGACTAGACTATAGACTAGACTATAGACTAGACTATAGACTAGACTATAGACTAGACTATAGACTAGACTATAGACTAGACTATAGACTAGACTATAGACTAGACTATAGACTAGACTATAGACTAGACTATAGACTAGACTATAGACTAGACTATAGACTAGACTAGACTATAGACTAGACTATAGACTAGACTATAGACTAGACTATAGACTAGACTATAGACTAGACTAGACTATAGACTAGACTATAGACTAGACTGTAGACTAGACTATAGACTAGACTATAGACTAGACTATAGACTAGACTATAGACTAGAATATAGACTAGACTATAGACTAGACTATAGACTAGACTATAGATTAGAATATAAACTAGACTATAGATTAGAATATAAACTAGACTATAGACTAGACTATAGACTAGACTATAGACTAGACTATAGACTAGACTATAGACTAGACTATAGACTAGACTATAGACTAGACTATAGACTAGACTATAGACTAGACTATAGACTAGACTATAGACTAGACTATAGACTAGACTATAGACTAGACTATAGACTAGACTATAAACTAGACTATAGACTAGACTATAAACTAGACTATAGACTAAACTATAGACTAGACTATAAACTAGACAATAGACTAGACTATTGCCAATACCATAGACTAGATTATGGACTACAAATTGTTCCTAGAAAAAATTCCTAGAAAATCTATTAAAGAAGAAGTATTTAAAAGTAATAGATCATAAAGCTAATATGAACTTTTTATTTCATTTACAAACATTTTTATTATTCGATTAATTTAAAACACTAATAGCGATAACAAGCGAATAAACGTATGCGTATTATTAACGAGTATTTATGACAAAATTGACATTTATAGTTGTATATGGATGACATGTTTGTACATGTACAATTTTTTTTTTAAATACGACCCACATTGAAATATGTATTTGTACAATATCTAATAATTTCCAATTATGTTCTCCATAAATAAATTCCCTTATAATGAGTTATGTGTATTGAACTTACTACCATAAACTCTGCTCTCACAAGGTTGATTCAGTTTTTAATTAATAAAAAAAGTAATATAAAAAAATATGAAAAAATGAATATTACACTTAAAAATCCGCTTATGTTTCGAATATTAATTTTGTTAAGTGTTTACACTTTCAACACATCGGTTGATGGACAATTACTTAGGAAACCGATCACGTGCAGAGGTGAATAGAAAAATAAAAACATACATGTTTATAACTTTAATTAAAGCCAAGAGAATTTTATTTCAGCAATAAACAACAACAACAATAAAAAAGAGGCCGATATTACGGACGATTTGTTTTTTAGAACATATTATTATGTTTTGCTGTATTAATAAATAATGTAAATATTATTTTAAACACTTCTACTGGTAGTACATGTCATAAATTGAAATTCCTTAAAGATACACGACTAGGTAGAATTGTCATTGCCGGTGTCAGTGTCAAACAGGGGAAGAGCTTCCTATATTTTGTATATAAGAACAGAATTTTCAAAAAATCTTCAGTACATTCATTTCCCACTTCAATCAACGAACATTGTTTTAACTAATTAAATTAAACAATTTGAAAATGTTTAAATTCACAGCAATTGTTGTTTTAGCTTTGGCTATTTGTGTAGTTGCAGATCCTATTCGTCAAAAGCCCTTGAGAAGACGTGTATCAGCTCGTCAACAAGCATTACCTACACCAGCACCAACTGGATATCCCGCAGCAGGTGTTACCCCCGAAATTCCTTTCGAATTGCCTACTGAAACTGAAAAACCTGACATTGTTACACAACAACCTGACGAAGTTTATGGTCCACCAGAAGTTGATGCCCAACAACCTGATGAAGTTTATGGCCCACCAGAAACTGAAACTCAAAAACCCGACGAAGTTTACGGTCCACCAGAAGCTGGAGTACAACAACCTGATGAAGTTTACGGTCCACCAGAAACTGAAACTCAACAACCCGATGAAGTATACGGTCCACCTGAAGCTGATGCCACACCCGAAATTGTTGAAGTAGTTCCAGAAGAAGCTGAGGAGGAAACAGAAGCCGAAGAAGTTGCCGAAGATTTAGATGAAGTAGATGAAGAAATTGTTGTTGATGAAAACGGTGCTGTTATTTCAGTTTCCAATACATTTGAAAAACCTGCTCGCTTGGTCTATCAGCGTTTTCCACAAAGACGCCAACCCCCCACAGCGGTACCTGCTCGTTTGACAAAAGCTAAAATTGTCAAGCCAGTGAATTTCGTTTATACAGCTAGATTCCAAACCTTCCCAAAGAACTAAATAAGTATTTGTTAGTGTAATTTTAAATCAAATTGTTTGTTTTTAGTAGTTTTACTTTTTAATAAATTTTTTAACGATAATAATATGAATGTGTTTTTATAACAACTTAAATTTAGAATATGTGTTGTTGTTGTAACAGCTAAAACAATACAATAACTAATTGGGGGGTTCTACATCAATGTCCAGGGCTACTTTAACCGGATGCGTTCATAAATTGATTGGATGGAGTGAAGTAGGATTGGCTGAGTAGTTGAATATGTGTCGTGAGGGCCCTGACCACATGCAGGACATTTGTTGGGGACGCCACGGTCTATACGTAACCAGTAGGCATTGAGCCTGTTGCTCCATCACGATCTTAATTGTGCCAAAACTACTCTTGTTTTCCGCGGCAGGTTTTATTACCTATCTGCTATGGGCGGTGGGCGACCTCCAAGTACGACATTCATGCGGTATCCTGCGACCACAAAATTTATGGCGTCTGCCGAATGCGAGGAATGATCTAGTGAATCTTGCACATAACTGCATTTGTTTTCCTCGTATATACGAAGATGATTCGTGCAGGTGATGTTCTTGTTTCTACTTCGCAACTTGATTGATTGCAGTGGCCTGAGCTACCTGCCATCTCTCGGTGTTATGTAAATGTATTGAGGCTATAGTAAAAGTCCACATCGAAAATCACTTTGAAATGAACAATTCGAAGCGGATTTTAATTCACACACAGCCTATTGGATTAGGAACTTTTTAGAAAACCGAATTTTGGTGCTGGACAAACTACAGACAACAAATTGGATCAGGAAAGTGCTTTGTCAAATGTTTTATTAAATTTTTAAACGGTTAAATTACATGAATGTACTGACGTTAACTCCTTCTTATTAAAATTTGTTGTTTTTGTAGAATATTGAGCCATAGAAACCATGGAGTTGCCCCATATAGAGCAATGTAAGTTAAGGCCTAAAATTGATTATGCTATATCCACATTCGCCAACATTGGAAATAATGCTCTAAATCTTATGAGCAAATATATAAACAACTTTCTGAGATCTACTCCCATTTACATATTGTATCATATGGCAGTTGAACTCCCCAAGGAAATTGTCAAGGCCATAATCTTTAAACTCTTAATTTCTTATATTCTACCTAATTCGTCTGGCATGAATACAGCTGGGGGGTTACTCTGTATTTCGATTCGAAAGAAAAAGTTTTCGAAACACAATGTATTTAACATACATACTATCATCCTGAGAAATATAATATATTCTACACAGATGATTCAGTCTTGGCCAACTTTACCGGTTTCGCTTTTTATCATACGAATTACAAAATCGAGTTATACTTACAGGAAACTGTCGTTCATGTCTTCTTAACTGTTAGCCGTAGAACTTGCAGTTGATTTTGCCATTTCAAAGAAAAGGACTCAATCAAGTCAAGTCTTTACACTTTAAATCAGATACCAGGTCATATGAAAATCAAAATATAAAATATTATGTTTATATTATTTTACTACGACATTAAAGACTTTTATTGAGAAACTTTTGATTTTGTGTGTGAGAGAAAGAGATGGTTGATATTTCTTTCTCTCACACACAAAAATCATAAGTTTCCCATGTCTAACTAATGGTAAGGCCCACTGAACACTAAGAAATGAAACGCTGTCAAAAAGTACCTAAGTCTACTGTCAATCTGTACCTAACTCTAAAGCCGGCTTTACACGATCACACAAGTAATATGATCTGTCAAAATTTTGTAACTGCCGGTCCACACTAGGAAACTTTTTTTGGGAAACTTTTGATTTTGCGTGAGAGAGAAAGAATATCATTCATCTCTCTCACGGTACGGAGTTTCTCGTACTCGGAAACTTGTTTTGTTTTGTTATTCTTCTCATTCGTACAACAAATCAATGCAATTAATACGTAGTTTCTGCAACAAAAGTTTCTATGTGTGGACATTAAGGAAACTTCAAAAGAGAATTAAGAAAAAGTTTCTCAACAAAAGTTTCCTAGTGTGGACCAGGTCTAATGAAACCATCACACATTGAGAGAGAATACATATGAAAAATTTTACAGTCGGATGGCTCTCTTCATTTTTTGAAATGATTCTAAAAACAAGCAGGTCTCATTAGATCAGGGATAGTTTGTTTTGTTGCTGAGAATATTTGTTTTGCTTATGTATAAGTGAGAATAACACATTGCCCGCAAGGGCATGTTTGGCCGCCAATGATTTAAAGTGTGGAAAATAATAAAATATAACTTTAAGTGATAAAAAATATTTTCAAATGCTATAAGCCACGAATTTTCGCAACGAAATTTTGAAGTTTGGAGAGAGAGTAAGATTCTTACATAAGTGTTGGAGTTACACAGAACTCGTCTGTGAGAAGAGCGTAAAGTTATTGTTGTAAAAAAAATGACAGCGTTTCACTTTTTAGTGTTCTGTGGTAAGGCCTCCAACTTGAGAATGACTGATGGTATTTATGATAACTTGCGAAAAGTAATTTTTTTACCCTTCACCTTCGTCAGATATATAAGTTTACCATTCCGTTTGTAATTTCTATATTATAATTTTCCGTCCTTATAAGGTATAATATTCAGGATCGCTATTAATAGCGGAGTCGACTAAACCACGTCCGACTGTCGGTCTGTCTGTATGTTTGATGGAATCAGTTTTTAGGGGACCCCAGATATCGTCGAAAATCGGTCCATAAATATCGGAGATATGAGGAAAAATTCGAGACAACCTTTAAAAATTTCATCAAAAGTTGAGATTTTCTATTCATGCTCAAACAGAAATTGTTGAAACAAAATACATAATCATACGGTAAATTTTGTTATTGCATAAAAACAAGGCAGCACTAGCATGTTGTTATTGGCTACAAACATGAAATTAAGACCTGGTTCACATTGGGAAACTTTTGATTTTTGTATGTGAGAGAAAGAGAAAGAAATATTAACCATCTCTTTCTCTCACACACAAAATTAAAGGTTTCTCAACTAAAGTTTCCCAGTGTGAACCAGGTCTTAGTCTATGGAGCCTGGCTTAAGTTAGAAGCCATAAAAGGGAACTTTTTGGTACTTTTTTGTGAATGTTGCTTTAAGTATGATACATTTGTTGACTTAAGCCGGATTTACAATGCTAGCAACCAATTAGTTTTTTAAACTCGCGATTATCTTGCCGCCACAATATCAGTATTTGATTTTGTACACATTTTTCTTAATTTTTCTAATAGTTTGTGTAAATTGTGAATGTGACTTAAATGTTTATTTTAATAAAAATTGTATTAATTTTTTTGGCATCAGCTGTTTTCACTTTTGAATTTCTTGCTCAATGGGCGCTTAAATTAACAAACAAAATAAACTGATTGAGTATTCAAAAACGACTTTCGAGGATTAATTTTAATTTAATCCCTAATCCTTAACCTAAAGATAGTCCCTTAGAGTATTAAGAGTTTAGGGGCTATGCCCCTTTTCTACTCAGTAATGTTTTTTTTTAATTATTATTACACATATATGAAGGACAAAAAAATTCTATACTACTTAAATTACGATGAGATTATATCATTAATATGGGGACATTGTGATGCTAAATATCTTCTATTGAAGTTGGTGGTCAATTACACTATTCTATCATGAGTTATTGCAGATGACTGCAAGATCACGTAGACATCGTGTAATGCCTAGGAAGATTGAAAACCATTGCGAAAAGTATTTATATACAAGTTTTTTTCGTTTTAAATTCTTACTGCTTATGCAAAAACAATTATTAAGTTAGCAATGGTTATTAAAACCTGATTTTTATGGAAAAAGTGTGTAGTAAACCAGTGTTAACTTTAATAATCGTTTTTGCATTAGACCCTTAAGCTGCAACATTTATATTAAAATTTCCTTAGTACCGGTTCATACAGGGAAACTTTTGATTTTCTACGTGAGAGAATGAGATGGTTGATATTTCTTTCACACACAGTTTTCGCTGGCCGAACCGGCATTTAAATGCTTTTGTATTTTAATTGAAGTATTCATGGAATTCCCGTGAAACAGGTAGTTTTATATCATAGCATTTTTCCTCTGCTCTAAATAAATATCAACAAATAATTATAGTTGCATACAAATGAAGACAAGCTTATGTGAATATATATCGATGTATACCGCTAACAATATTCAAAACATTATTTTAATATCAAAAAGTGTTTATTATTTCTCACAAATGCTTACAGTTTGACAGTCATAAGAATAATTTCAAACATAATGCGTATGAAATTGATTGACGTATGTATGTATTTGTAACCATGAGTTTCTTGTACGAGTACCATTGTTTATTAGAAGTATAATTTGTAATTTTTATGACTATATATCAAACTTATGCGTATATTACAGACACTCATTGGAAATTCTTAAAAATTTTAAACATTAAGCCAAATTGTACAATAAGTATTAAAATGGTAAATGTCCAAAATTGTATGACTAACTTGACAAACAATGAAGGTTAGAGAGTCAGTGTTAAATAAAATAAAAAAAGCAATGAATACTTAATTAAAAAGTTTGTATTTAATCGAATTTAAACTAAATCAAACTAACAGTTTAGTTTACACATTTCAAACGACTAGAAGGAATAATTGCGTGTGTTTTAGTGTTGTGTTAATTCGAATTAAATAAATAATTAATAAAAAAATTTTACATAATAATTAAAAATGGCTAAAATATTAGCAAGTGTTTTAGTTTTAAGTGTTATTTGTACTATTACTCTAGCAGAGCCAGGAGTTCATACCATACGTATACGTTTCCCAGGACCAAGCAGTGATAAAATTGTATTGCCACCCAGACCAGCAAAACAAGAAGTAGCACCTTATCCACCAGCTGGCTTTAAACCCGAACCGGTCTTTGAATTGCCAGAACCAACATATTTGCCTCCAGCAGAACCAGAACTCACCTATGGACCTCCTGCTGATACATACGGACCTCCAGCAGAAACCTATGGACCACCAGAACCGGAGTTAACTTATGGTCCCCCAGCTGATACATACGGTCCACCTGACCAAACTTATGGACCACCTGATCTTACCTATGGTCCCCCTGAAATCGACGACTTCCAGTCCGCTGCTATTGTCAACGCTCCCTTAACACTTGCAACACAATTTACTCCACCCCGCCCCAACAAGGCTGTAAATTTCCGTCCAATTCGTCCACAATCTGCTGCCATTGTAAATGCTCCCTTGAGACCTGTAAGCCATTTGACTGTTCCACGCCCGGAACGTGTTGTCGCTTTTCGCCCTAGACGTCCTCAATCTCAAGCACAACAATTATATCCCAAAACTTATCTAACACTTCCTCGTGTAGAACGTTTAACTGAATTCCGCCCCAGACGTGTAAACAATCAGCAATCGAATCGTTTTAGTCGCCCATTGCCCTCCAGTATATTTGGAAACTCGAATAATGGTAGTTCGGGCCGTAAATTACCCACGAATATTTTCTCAAATTAAATTATTTTATTTAGAAATAAAATAATTCTTATTTGAAAACCTCATTTATACATTTATAATTATGTTTAGATTGTTTTTGTTACAATTATTTGTTGTTAATATTATTAAAGATTTGTAATCATGTTATGAAATTGTAATTATGTAATAGTTTATATATATTATACTTTCACTTTCTATATACAAATATATTTACAAATGAAAAAGAATTAAATGTTTTTCAAAAACTTTTCTCAATTCAAAATTTTGGAATTTATCGCTATCATTATAAAAAGCACAAATTGCAAAGTTTTCGAGGTTTTTGAACGTTTATATGAAAATTCTTGTTATTCCTAAATATAACAAGTTTTTAAATTTTACCGCCTTCCAACTTACTTCTTCTTAAAATCCTCACGTCTTCCTACAATGCACGTACATTGGCTCGGTACTATAAAACACTTTTTGGGAATTAGTATGGGACTCATAAAACTAAAACGATTACTTAAAAACTTTTAAGAATGAAGTTATGGTTCTTCTTCATCGATTGCAGTAGTAATTGCAACATCTCTTGTTCTAAAGATGGTATCTATGAATCTTAATTGGTTCCAATATTAAAAGTACTAAAACTAATGATAAATAAACCAGTTCTAAAATTTTTTCCTGGGATTATTTAAACAACAATTTAACTAGGGTTCGACTATTTTGTTCCAAAAAGTCGATAACTCGACTATCGTCTATGAAAAAGTCAAACAGTCGGCTTTAGAATTAAAAGTCGGAAAGCCAAAATGTCGAAAAAAGTCGAAAATAGTCAAAAAGTCAAAAATCCCAAGAAAAATTTTCTTGTGATTATTTAAACAACAATTTAAAATGATGTTTTGCACTAGGGTTCTATAAATCGACTTTTGAATAATCGAACAATCGACTTTTTGTCGAAAAAAGTCGAAAACAGTCGAAAAGTCGGAAAATGTCGAAAAGTCGAAAAGTCAGAAAGTCGAAAATAGTCGGAAAAAGTCGAAAAAAGTCGAAAATAGTCGAAAAGTCAAAAAAAGTTAAAAAGTCGAATACAATCGAAAAAGGTCGAAAGGTGTTAAAAAGTCGAAAACAATCGAAAAAAGTCGAAAGATGTTAAATAGTCGAAAAAAAACAAACAAAAATAGTCAAACAGTTAAAAATAGTTTAAAATTGAAAAAAAAGTCGGAAAACTTCGAAAATCGTAGAATAGTCTGAAATAGTCGAAAAGTCGGAAAAAGTCGAAAAGTCAAAAACAGCCGCAAAGACGAAAATAGTTGGAAAAAAGTCGAAAACTGTCGAAAAAATCGGAAAGTCGAAAATTCGGCTTTTACCTAACCTTTTCAAGTTTGACTTATTGATTGGGAGCGATTCAATTATTACCCAAAATGGGTCCACGATAAACTATTTAATTTATATGGAAGGTGCTGCGCACCGATTTCAAGAAAATCGGTTTAGCCGTTTTATTAGTCTATAAACTTTAAATCTATAAACATAGAATCACACATTCATTTATATTTTACAAATCATCATGACATATAGAACTTGAGATATACATACATATTTTGTCAAACCTTGTGTTTTCCAAGTAATATATTTAATTTTTACAAATTTTCTTACACATCAAATCGGATTTTTATAACGCATTTTTTACTAGAGATGCTAAAAATGCTAGATACTCTAATGTAATAACGACCAACATATGTTTATGATAATTCAAAATTATATTAAATAGCGCTGCCAACCTTGAGGAATTAAAACTCTTAATACTAATTTTTGCAACTATGTTAGTTTAACAAAAAAAAAAACTATGCGTTGTTGTATACATTTTCGCCTTAAAGCCGACTTAACGTAGTCGGCAATGAAATTTCAAAGCCGGCGTATATTTTGCATAATTTGATACTTTCGCAAAATTTTACAATACATATGTTTAAAATTACTTTATATCAATTTAAGCAAGCTTTCTTTTAACCAATAATAAGTCGTTAATAAAAATTTGTTTAACGTCCAAAACATTTGAATTTACGCGCTTTCAGTCTCATTTGTTATATAAAATGTATATCAATTATGAATATTCTAAGACAAAAAATTTAAAATATTACATTCCTGATTGTTTTTATATTTTTGAACATATTTCTGAGGGCAATGTGTGTGTTGGTAATTTATCTAAAAATAAATTAAATTAAAAAAGTAATGTTTTTAAAATATTTGTGTTCAAAATTTTAATTTTTAATCACTCGGATTTCCTTTGTATGAAATATCGCCGGCTTACAGACGTTTCATAGCCGCAGCCGAAATTTGTACTGTCAGCCATCGCTGACGCCGTTCACGTTTGTCGACGCAGGGCTCTGGTTGTTATATACATTTTTTGGTTGTTATATACATGCATTGTCTGGATTAGAAAAAATACATTTTTTAATAGTAAAATCAATGCAGAAAATTATTAAATTGAAATAAAAGTGTTTAAAAAGCAATTAATATTGTGATGTGAGATTAGTTTTTGCAAAAAACTACGATTACTTATGTCATAAATTCATGTGAAGATTATTCGAGTTCGGCATTCAGTACACCCCTACTCTACTACCTGTGTCCACCGACAAGACCAAATAAAACAGACTAGCGGCGAAAATGATTTGAGACAATTTTCACTTTTGAAACAAAAGCAATTTTTTTCATACCATAAAAAATATTTTCTTCAAAATCATAGTCGCCAGACTATAAAATTCATTTTCATTTGAAATTATTTCATTTGCAATTGGAAAAAACCTCTTATTTTTAAGTTTTTTATAAATCTTTTGTTGTTTTTGTGATTTAAAGTATTTTATTTGTTGGTGCTTTCACAACAAAACGATTCTCGGCATACACACTTAAGTTCAGCCAACCAACCATACAGACATACCCACTCTCTAGTGAGGCCATCATCATCATCACCGTCATTAGGCACATCAAAGTTGATTGTCGCCTTTTAAACTAAAAAATCAGCAACATCTTTAAATTTTAGGTAAGTTTTTTTCTATTTCAATTTTATTTATTTACATATGTTCGTCTGTCCTTCATAATAATTAAGGAAGAAATACCTATTTTGTAAAGTCGTTTAAATTAGAGAAGATGAGAGGGTGTTGGATAGGTCTCTAGCGGAATTGGGGGAAGGCAGGCATTGCGCAGGGTGTTTGTGTGTTTATGGTTTTTGTTGTTGCTGTTTTTAGTAATGCAATCTATTGTTGTGTATGTAAGTAAACATTTGTTTTCGTTGTGTCGTTATTGTTTCGCACATATGTATGTATGTATGTATGTATGTATGTATGTATGTATGTATGTACTTACATGCAAACAAACTTACAAACATACATATACATACGTACATCTATTCAGCAGTGCCATTGACCGTTGATTTTTTTAGCTGTCAATACCCCTTTTTAATTTGCATAAAAACGTACAATATTTATTTTTTACGTTCGTAACGAATTATACACGAGTTTTTGATAAAATTTTAAAATTAGCATCTATTAATTATAATTGTTCCAAAGACAAATTAGTTTTTCAATAATCTAACTTATAGTTAATGTATGATTAAATTCATCAATTTCTTTTATACAAACTTATGTACATTATTAGTAAATTCAATATGTCTTAAACCTTTTTGTGATCTTGAGTCAATTACAAATGGATCCTCATCGCTTTAATGAAATATAATATGTACATTGATCTCGTCAAATTTGGACGCAATCAAGTTTTGATATCCTGTGATAATAATACAAACATTTGAAGATATACCGATTCTTAATCCGCCAACTCAACAACAGTATCAACCGGAAGTTTTTTCCTCAGCGAAGAACATCCAGCTACAGCCAACCTGTTACAACAACAACACAAAGGAGCAAAGTCTGTGTAGAAGTTGAGCAGGCATTTGGGGATACCCACCTGGTCTGAGGAGTCAGCAAAAGTTTTTGAAAATTTAAACATTAATAGTAGGAAGTAAAATATAACAATTTTGTCAGCTTCATTAATTTATAGGTGAGCAACAGCTTTCGCTAACGCGCTCGTTATATTATTCCCTGGAGCATTCGAATGTCCATGTACCCAGTGTAGCTCTTCTCTTTAAGAGACGGCCTGCATTTACAAGCCAGTCTGGATGTCGTATATACTACAGTTTAAGATTACAGTTTTACTGTCTACATAGATTTCCCCCGGGGGAATGTTACCTTGGCGAGACCTCCGCCTTGGTGTTATTGCAATTCCGGGCTATAAAAAGGTGACCAATACCTCCAGTCTGGCCTAGACTGAAAAATTGGTTACATTCTACTGCTTGACTTAGTAATTGCATAGGGCCTTACCCCACCCGCCTACCTAATGTTTTTCTATTATGAATGTGTCGTATAAATGGGATGTGCTGGGTTTAATGATGGTGGATGAAAGGTATCATATACATATGATACCATTGAATTTTCCTTCCTTATCCAGATATGTTCAGAGTTCACTCTGTTCATATCAGAATTACCATATTGTGTCCCTGTGAGAAAGAACAATGTCCACGGCTTATTGATGGATCGTACTTCGGCCTACCGGTTACGTCTCTAGGTGCTGTTGCCGAATCAACAGAGTCCATCCAATGGTCAAGAGATTAGATAGCTCGAGCACTCCAGTAAAGTACTTGTGCATGGACCGGTCGGAATTAATGTACAAAAATTGCCTCATGCGTTCTTCATTGAAGAAAAAAGGGGCGATAGTAGACCGTTCTCAAGTCTACCCAGTGGATGAAAAAGACCACCGTGAGGTAAGGCCGTTTACCGGTTATTTAATAGCCTAGATTCCAGCTTGTAATATACTACATTAAAACTCAGCACTTAAACCAATCCAAGGTATATATAATCCCCATCCCATACCCTTTGATGACTTAGATATGTACATATTAATCGATCGATCGGGTTAGATATCAATCAATGGAGTCAAACCCAACCCGTTAGTCAAGTTGTTTAACCTTAATATCTGCGAGTAGCCACTGCATAAGTACAGAGGGTGCGGAAGATGGAATAGTCCTTATTGCATTCATGGGTATAATACCCAGGTTTTTTTAAGAAAATCCCAAATAAACAATAAATATCTTTAGGACCCTAAAGCACTAATGGGTTAACACTTTGGCACTGATTATAGGTTGATAAATCCATTATATTTTGTATCTAATATATCTGTCGTTGATAAAATTGAATCATTATTTAAATTTAATTAGTTCGATTAATGCTCAATTTATTTGCAATTGTAATGAAGAGGCCATTTTTATTTTAAATCAATAACAATTACAAAAAAATTTAAATTAATTTATATTTTCTTTGCAATCGTCATAAAGTTATGTCAGCTACCGCCGGAAAACGAAAAGAAATCTACAAATACTTGGCACCATGGCCATTGTATTCCATGAATTGGAGCGTACGTCCAGATAAGCGATTTCGTTTAGCTCTAGGAAGTTTTATTGAAGAATACAACAATAAAGTTCAAATAATAAGTCTGGATGAGGATACAAGTGAATTCAGTGCTAAAAGGTAATAAAATGACTGCTACACAAGTTTTTGCTAAATATTTATTAAATAAATATTATTTTCTTTAAAAAGCACTTTCGATCATCCATACCCAACTACAAAAATTATGTGGATACCCGATTCAAAGGGAATATATCCCGATTTACTGGCCACAAGCGGTGATTATTTACGCGTTTGGCGTGCTGGTGAACCAGACACACGCTTGGAATGTGTACTCAATAATAACAAAAACAGTGATTTCTGTGCACCTTTGACATCGTTTGATTGGAATGAAGTGGATCCCAATCTCGTGGGGACTTCATCTATTGACACAACATGTACCATATGGGGTCTGGAAACGGGTCAACCACATGGTCGTGTTTATGTTGCAGGTCATGTAAAAACACAATTAATTGCCCACGACAAGGAGGTATACGATATTGCCTTCTCACGGGCTGGTGGTGGTCGTGATATGTTTGCTTCCGTGGGTGCAGATGGTTCCGTTCGTATGTTTGACTTGAGACATTTGGAACATTCGACAATTATATATGAGGTAATTATATCGCTATTAAAAAACATTTAACAAATACAACATCGTTTTGTTATTGTTTTAGGATCCCACACATACAGCTTTATTACGTTTGGCTTGGAATAAACAAGATCCAAATTATTTAGCCACCGTTGCTATGGACTCATGTGAAGTAATAATATTAGACGTTCGTGTTCCTTGTACACCTGTTGCAAGACTGAGCAATCATAGAGCGTGCGTCAACGGTATTGCGTGGGCGCCGCACAGGTATGTAAAAAATTATGTTTTTGAAGCAAGATTTTATATTGATTATAAAAGTGTGAAAGTTAAAATTTGGATTAAAGTATTATTGGAAAGAAATACACATTTGGAAGCGCAATAACAACTAATCCGACATCTTAAATTTGAAGAAAAACATATAAATGAAATAAACTATTATTTAAGCTCAGGATTTGGCTTCTTTTTGGAACTTAGTTCGAAATACTATTTCTACTTTGCTATTGACAAAGTTTTTGAACTTGTCAACGAGTGACTCAGCAGCTTATTAAACAGCTCCCGAGTAATAGAGTCATTACTTCAAAGGGGAAATTCCGTCTCACTTGATAACTGATATTGAGACTGTCGCCTATGCTGACGACGACGTGGTATTGAAATCTGACAAATTATAAATTATAGTTTTAGTTAACTGACATGCAAAGAACGCTCTCTAAGAAACATTGCAATCCACATAACGAGAGCAATGAAGACAACGTGATGGTGTTTCAATTTGCCCTCAATTTTGCAATCAGACTAAATGCTATAAAAACGAGATACGGGACACCGTGCTATAGGCAATAATGCCAGATAAATATGTCTCGACTACAATGACTACTGCAAAACTTGTAATAATAAAGATGTAAGATATTATCTGCAAATATCCATCATAGGGGAAACAGAGAACATTTGGCTCTGCAACAGAGAACGAACCAGGGGATAGCAGCTACAACGATACTTGATACTTTCTTCATGGTCGCCGCGGTCCAGGAGACAAGCCTGACAAACAACTCCAGTCTGTAAAGTTGTAACGGATAAAATATTATCCTAAATGATCGCACCAGAAGTCATAAAACCATGAAGAGCTCTTTCTCTCGATTCTAACTCCAGAGAATAATATCTTGAAATTAAAGGTATTGAATTTAGATCGGGAGACTTAAAGCTCTATAATGTCTATATTCCGCCAAACATCAATACATTATTAGGTGGCAATATGCGTCTTGTCCTAGGGTACTTCAACGCCCACAATCAGCTCTGCCACTCTTGTTTGGGTTAATACCAGAGAGGTGCGTTGCTCACGGAACAGATTGATGAGTCCACCTTCTGCACCTTGAATTATGATGTCTTTAAAGGGATATGGATACCCGCGCTAGCTCACCAGACATTACTATATAGAGTTCTGGTCTGATCAACTACTTAAAGAAACCGTAGTTTCGTTGGGTTCCGAACGAAATACCAACCCAGTAGGTACAAGACTCGCTTAGCCGAACCTTAAAATCAGCAGGTTGATAAATGAGGCTAGATGGCTAGATCACTTAAAGAACTAAAATTTCAGTTCGGCTGTTAGTAAGTTGTGGTCTATAGTTCGATCTCTTTTCAACCCGATGTTGAAACCGATGGCAGAGTCTCGATTAAGTTTGCAGATATTCCCATTTCCGACCCTGTAGGGTGCACGAACGCATTTTGCCGGCTATTCATTGAGCACCCAGAGTGAGACACATCAAAACGAAGCGATGTTCACAAACTTCACAACCTTTCAGTTACGAACATTCCACAGGTTTCCGCAAAATGAACAGCAACACCACAGCATTGACCGCAATTGCAACTTAGTTTTCACAAGGTTCAAATCAGCCAC
Source organism: Lucilia cuprina (assembly GCF_022045245.1). NCBI lineage: Eukaryota > Metazoa > Arthropoda > Insecta > Diptera > Calliphoridae > Lucilia > Lucilia cuprina. Next base: position 12,022,884 of record NC_060951.1, read on the forward strand.
ACTCTTAGATGACATTCTGCAATCCACAATGCCCAACAAACACAAAAAGATGGATTGTAAATTATCTGACTGGCCCTCAGTCGTTTGTAGAGTTTAGAGACAGACGCTGCAAGCCCCGAAGAGTTAAACAAGTTGTAGCTCAAGGTGGAGTATTATTAGTTTAATTTTTACCTCTTTAAATCTCCACAAGGAGTTGACGTGATTTCATATACGGACGAATGTGTAATCATGGCGACGGGCCACATCATGGATTAATTATGCGTTCTGTTGAATGGTTTTATTCACGAAATAAATTAGTTTTTCACTGCGCGTAAACTGTAATTATCATCAGCAAAGTAATCAACAACACTTTTTACCACCTGGACAAAGGAAGTAAACCTTACCCTAGGCATTGTGCTGGAGGAATCTGAATTCCAACCATTCAACACCCAAAAATCTTTTTGATCACATTTGACCCTTCAAATTACCTCGGAACATCATCTGCACTCAGAAACAAAGGTCTTTCCAGTCAAGGAAAACAATTTCATGACAATGTCATTAGTTATGTCCTCCTATAGGGCAGAACGACATTCATCGACACGCCATAAATACAGTTGAAGTAGACCAAAGATGAGTCGTTCTAATTTAGTAGCTACCCTTTATATCTAATACCTAATACTGACCCTCAAACCAAGGAAGGCATGACTGAGGCAACTCCTATGAGACTCATCTACTCGCTAAGCTGTATTTCACGCAACAAGATCTAAATGTTGTTTTCTGCCACATTGATTATCACTCAGTGCTAATATGGGTCCCTGGTCACGATAAATGTTAGGGTAACTGTATAACAATGGCGCGAAGATAGACTAGGGAGAAATTGACGCCTTTACTGGTATCTCTCTTACGAACTGTAAGAAGCCTGTTCTAAATAAACTTAATGGGAAAGTCCAAGACCCATTTGTTAGATCTCGAGGTCTATTTGGCCCCTGTGTCATAGGCACTCACGACAGGAGACTAGGCCTAATATATAATGACTACTGCATAAGTTGTTATAAAGAGGAAGAAGATACTGAAGTCAGCGAACATCACTTTGATGCTAACTTCTGCTATTGAAGCAGCTGTCCTCGCGGGAACCACACTGATGCTCTATAATAATGATTTCATAAAAATTGTGCTTAAGATCTTAAAGATCTCCTTAAGGTCTTTTATCATAGGTTTATAAATCAAATGTTCATACAAAATTTGTTCTATAAACCTTTGGTAAATACTTATGAATACTGCAGTTATTATTCATATTCATCATAATTATTATTGTATTTATAGCGTTTAAAAATATCTTTTCATTAATTTGTTTTCAGTTCCTGTCATATATGCACTGCCGGTGATGATCACCAAGCACTGATCTGGGATATTCAGCAAATGCCACGTGCAATCGAGGATCCAATTTTAGCTTATACAGCCGCCGAAGGTGAAGTCAATCAAATTCAATGGGGTGCCACACAACCCGATTGGATAGCAATTTGCTATAATAAAGCTTGTGAGATCTTGCGTGTCTAGAAGCAGCATCATATGATTAATGCTCAAAGGACAACGTATATAAGACAAATTCTCATATATGCACCACAACAGCCACAACCACAGCCACAACAAAATTTAATAATAATAATAAGAATTATTATTATTATTGTAAAACAAAAAACAACAAAAAAATCTTCTTATACTAAAATTAATTATAATTATTATTTATGTTTATTGTCTTCATTATTATAACTCTTATTATGTAATAGTATTGTGTTTCACTTTTAAGTTTCAGTTTTTCTTTAACAAGAACACAATATTAACAGTAAAACGTTATAATAATGACGACAATGAAATTTATTTAAGAAAGAAAGTAAAAATATGTAAACAATCGACAACACTTCTAGTGTGTGTGATTTTGTTTTATAATATTTTAAACTTTTACGTTCTCTTTTTTACGTTTTGCACACCATAAACAAAAAACAGAACATAATAAATTATATAAAATTATAGAACACTGCAACATCTAGATGAAATCCATTAAACAATTTCTTTAACATTTGTTTGCCAAACAAAACAAAACAAAATTAATAAAATTAAAAACAAAAATGTAGCGATTCTGTAAAAAAATATTTCATGTTTAACATAATTGCTTTTGTAGACAATTAGGTTTTTTTTTTAATTTGTAAGTTTATAACTATAGTTTTGAAATTATTTATATTTTATTTATCAATACTTTAAGTGTACAAAAACAAAAAGAATATAATAATTAGACGTAATAATTGAAAATTAAACGATTATGTTAAAAAATCAAACAAAATGAAACAAACGCTCACAAAAAAATGCTTTTGAGTTTTATTATTATTTTTAGTTTTTTTCTTCTTGTATTTTCTTTATAATTGGATAATTTATGGCTAAAATTTGTATGAAACTAGTGGCATGTCTTTAAAGAATAATATTTTCTACAGGTTTTTAAAATTGAAAGTCATTTGCACTTTTAAATCTTCAAAAGAAAAAGTTATTCGATTGTAAATTTTCATTGAAATACATTTTTGATAAAACATTTAAAATATTTATGTTAAACTTTAAATTATGTTTTAATTTTTTTCACAAATTTTATTTATTATTTTTTTTAACAAATTATATTAAAAACATCTATTTGACTACACTAAACAGATTGCAAGAACAACAAAAACTCTGAAAAAAAATAACCAAACAATTTTTTATACAACAACAACAAAAATCCTACCTCGTTTTCCATTAAGGATGATTTGAAAAAGAAAACAAAATAAATTTAAATAAAAGAATTACAAAATTTTTAAATTAAGTAAACAAAAACAAAAAATAAAACAAAAACTCGAGAAAAGAATTGAAATTTAGCCTTATTTACTAAAACAAATTAAAAAAAACAAAAACAAAAACATATTCCAGTAAAAGCAAAAACAAAAAGAAATAATAAGGGACTTTTTTTTAAATTTCTGTTAAGAAAATGCAAAATTCATAAAATACACTGTTTCCCTAACGATTGACACGTTTCTAAGGGGTCGTATAAAGAAGAAATGATTTTTTTAATGTGATCGATTTAGGAAATTTTGGAAGGAAAATACTTTTCCAACATTAAACAATTTACAAATTCCCAGATATGAATCTTATCTCTCTTAGGGCGGGTTTCTTACTCATCAGTTAAACTAGGCTTAACTTGCTGTTAGATTAAACTCGGAACAAATTTAGGCGGGCTATAACCGATGATTGTGTTTTTCAGTTTTAGATTTAAGCTCAGTTAACTTTGTTAGTATTGCCAAGTTTTCACTCAAAAACATAAACAATGAACAGCTGTTTTTTGCAAACAACACTTGTAAAATGTAAAATTTTGGAAAAATGTTAAATAAACATTTAAAACAATAATTAATAAAACAAAACAAATCAGAAAATTGCAATTTACTTAAAATATTAAGTTTTTGTTCTTCCGAAATCATTGTTTTATTGTTTTTGTTAATTGTATTTTCTCACTTATAACTTTAGTTTGGCCAATTACACTCAGTTAAACTAAGATAATAAGTAACTTTACTGATAACTGAAAAACACGAAACATATATTAAACCAGGTTTGACCAAAGAATGAAGATTATCTTCATCAGAAAAACTCGCCCTTAAAGTCAAAAGCAATAAAAAGTAGTAAATAGTTTTCGACTTTGTGTGATATTTTCGCCAAATTTTAAAGGCAATAACGAACTAAGTACAATTTACTATCGTTCACAATAGAGGTAAAGCAATCAGAGCGCATGTAGTTCAGCCTTATTGAGATATAGTTATAGGATCATCAGAGTGTTAAAAAGGTGACCCAAAGTGATTAAACAATTTTCAAAATACTAGTTCCCAAATGTCTTGACGAACACTAAACAAGGGAAAACATGACAGAATCACTGACACTGAACTAACACTGTTGTGTAGTAACAACTCGTATAAAATCGATGTTAGTGAGTTTACAATACTAATGCTATGTATACACGGCTGTTACATCTTACAACGTTGACAGTAAAATGCGCAAAAAATGTCTAATAATACTGTCAACTTACAAATTTTGTTTTGTAATATTTTCGGTAATGCTTTATCTGACAACGTTGCAAAAGAAAAAGTTCAGGCGATTAATAGACATTTACTGAACATTTTACTGACATCGTTGTAAGATCTGACAACAGTGTATCACGGCTTTTAGCCACTGTGCGTTGAACTCTGATTCGTTCGTGTTTGAAGAACCGATTGATGTCGGATCGTAATACTGACATTGCCATGAACAAGATTATGAGAAAGCGGATGAATTTGCATGACAAGATTCCAACCGAGACTGAAATAGAATGGACAGGGGTAAAATCATGTCATTAACCCTCTGGCACTGAAGTGGTAGTCTGACAGATACCAAAAAATCAGACAAATTAGATTTTTTAAATTTGTACCTTGTACCTTTCATGACGCTATCACCACCACTATCTTGGGATAGTCAAATGGCTTGGAAAATGGTACAAGAATAGCCAAGGTACTGGAATGTATGGAATTAGTTAAGGAAATCTGGTAGCAATTTTAACTGTGCACTGTTTAATTAGACTTTTTACTAAGGGCGAGTTTTTCTGATAAAGATAATCTTCATTCTTTGGTTAAACCTGGTTTAATATATATTTCGAGTTTTTCAGTTATCAGTAAAGTTATATATTATCTTAGTTTAACTGAGTGTAATTGGCCAATTAAACTCAAGTTATAAGTGAGAAAACACAATTAACAAAAACAATAAAACAATAACTATATATTAAGTACAATTTACTATCGTTCACAATAGAGGTAAAGCAATCAGAGCGCATGTAGTTCAGCCTTATTGAGATATAGTTATAGGATCATCAGAGTGGTAAAAAGGTGACCCAAAGTGATTAAACAATTTTCAAAATACTAGTTCCCAAATGTCTTGACGAACACTAAACAAGGGAAAACATGACAGAATCACTGACACTGAACTAACACTGTTGTGTAGTAACAACTCGTATAAAATCGATGTTAGTGAGTTTACAATACTAATGCTATGTATACACGGCTGTTAAATCTTACAACGTTGACAGTAAAATGCGCAGAAAATATCTAATAATACTGTCAACTTAAAAATTTTGTCTTGCAATATTTTCGTTAATGCTTTATCTGACAACGTTGCAAAAGAAAAATTGCAAGTTGAGACGATTATTAGACATTTACCGAACATTTTTCTGACAACGTTGTAAGATCTGACAACAGTGTATCACGGCTTTTAGCCACTGTGCGTTGAACTCTGATTCGTTCGTGTTTGAAGAACCGATTGATGTCGGATCGTAATACTGACATTGCAATGAACAAGATTATGAGAAAGCGGATGAATTTGCATGACAAGATTCCAACCGAGACTGAAATAGAATGGACAGGGGTAAAATCATGTCATTAACCCTCTGGGACTGAAGTGGTAGTCTGACAGATACCAAAAAATCAGACAAATTAGATTTTTTAAATTTGTACCTTGTACCTTTCATGACGCTATCACTACCACTATCTTGGGATAGTCAAATGGCTTGGAAAATGGTACAAGAATAGCCAAGGTACTGGAATGAATAGAATTAGTTAAGGAAATCTGGTAGCAATTTTAACTGTCCACTGTTTAATTAGACTTTTTACTAAGTGTGCTTAGTTATTTTACTACACTTTTAGGTTCTGCAGACTGCTTACTGCCATCAGTATAGCTATACTTAGATCCTATTTTGTAACGTCTGAAAAGAAACAATACAAAGAAAAATATTTGGAAGGAAAAATAGCAATTGAGACAGTAAAGATGAAATGGAAATGGAATAAAGAGTAAAGATGCTAACGAGTATATACAAAAGTAGAGAAAATTTTAGTAATGTCAAAATACGGTCAGGTTGAACAGTTGACAGATCAGTTAGATCAGAAAAGATGGCAATTCTATCGCCCGGTGACAAAACGGTTGAAGCGCCGTGGAATTACACAGAAGATGCGTAATTGTTTCCCACTCTTCTTCATTTTGACAGCTCCTACAAAAGTCATTGTATGGAAGATCAGCAGAGCATTCAGATGTATTCTGCTTAACCCTAGTATATATGATGTTTTATTAGGATCCATATAATGCCACAGCATCGAGCAAGTATGGTCCTGGGATATATTAGTTTCTGGCTTGGCTGTCAGTATAAAAAGTAGTGTAGATTTGGTAAATAATCTATAATATTTGAATGACCTCTAGATTTTACAATTATTTTCAAATTTAATTGCTTTGGGTGTAACGAAACCAACATTTTCTATTATAAGCCAAGTGCAAATCATAGATCAATGGATAGATGGTAGCGCAACGTAGGATTGTCACAGTAAATTAATCTCAGTTTAGTATATGAACTGTACAATCATAAATTTGTTTGTGTTATCATATTCTACACCACCTTAAACATATAGTTCGGAAATGTACTGTTAATTTAAGGACTACATTCCATATTTTAAATTATTTTACTATAATAGCCATAAGGGCCTTTTAGAAATATATAAATAGAACTTGTCACAAAGGGAAACAGTGTGCCTATATACCGATGCAAACAAAAGACAGGAATACAAAACAACAAAAAATTTAAGCAGCTTTTTTATGATTTCTATCTATAATATAAATAAAATATGTATATTTTGCAAAAATAAACAGAAAAAAAACAAAAATTACAAAAGAAAACAAAGAACACAACAATAATTGTTAAGTGGGTATGGAGAGTGCTCTTTAATTGTTTACAAACTTGACGACTGTATTAAATATTGACTAAAATCAATAGTTAAAAATAAATAAATAAAAACGATAAAATTACAAACACACACACGCGATATAACCATACATATACTGTATATTTTTATTAAGAATTTTTTTTATTACAATTTATCACGTAAAAAAAATCTATATAAAAATGGAAGAGATCTAGTTTTATTATTTTCTTGTCACGTTCAAAGCTAAACTCTTCATTAACTTAATCTAATTTAAATATTTATTCTCATATACATACATTTATTCATACGTAAATTAGTTTGTTAACAAATTTGTAACATCATCATCTTCATTATCATCAGCAATTATTACATTATTATGATATTTTCTTTTATATTTAAAATTAAAAGAAAAGCAAATAAAAAAACTCAAATTTAACATCAATAGAACTGATACATCTTAAAGGTAATAAATAAATAAATAAAAAAAAACAACATTAATATAAATTTAAAACAGAACCCAACTCATTATTAATTGTCACTACAATTTAGATTTACTTAAAGTAATAAACAAACCAACAACAACAAACAAACAAAACTATAATAAAATATATAAACACATGTAAAGAAAACAAAATACAAAATAATAATTAACATATAAGAATATCTAAATCAGTAAAAAAACAGCAACAACAACAACAATTCTATCCTGTGAGAGAGAAAATAAGATTGTGAACACAAAATTTAGAAGACAACACAACAAATAAAATATAAAAAAAACACAAATTCCGTAAACAAAACCAAAACAAATTTCCCCAACAACAAACATATACATAAATACATACTTACATACATATATTCATATTTTACTTTGCATTACATTGCAGCCAAACCTTTGCCACTTCAAATAACGCTATTTTTATGTTTTTTTGTCATCGTTTAATTGCGCATTAACACATACATACTCAGTTAATTAAAAATGATCTTTTAAGTTTTGTTTCCATTACATATAATTAAAATAAAATCCACTAAATTATAGAAAAAACTTTAAAATTTTCTTTTCAAAAAAACTTCTTTCTAATAACACATCGTCAATATTAGAAAATAAAAGAGTTAATTAATGCAAACAATTTCTTTGAGATTTAGTTTAGCTTGATAGGAGGATGAATACTACATAAAATCCGAAATAATAAACCTAGGCCACTTTCAGGTCCCTTGTGTACTCCTTATCAAGAAAAAAATGGAACTGAATGAGTTATTTTTTAGTGTTCAGAAATTCAGTTTCCTGAACGTAATTCCAATCAGTGTTAGTCAAGAATGTTATTTTAGGAATAACATCACTTCCAAGATACTTGGATCTAACTTCGTCGAATGCCTGGTCGTGGCAAAAAAGTGCTCCAGAGTTTCACTGTCCTCTTCACATGCTCTACACACGTCTGAATCCGCATGTCCAATTTTGCATAGATGTGCTCGTAATTTTGTGAGTCTACTCAGAATACGTACCATCATACTAACTTCAGACTTGCTCATTATGAGGAGATTTTTTGTCTTGCTCTCATCAGGGTTACCCCATAGGATCTTCGTGGTTCTACCCACTGTTTCATTATTCCAAGAGGCCTTATGGGATTCTCCCACACATATTTTTAGTTCAGCATTTGTTGCATCGAATGGTTTTGCGTTTGTCAGGTTAATTGCCTCGAGCTCCCTTTAAAGCTATATACATTCGCCCTTTCGTTACCGACTACTCTCGAGTGGGCTGATACCCATATGATGTAAACCTTACCTCTGGTAGAATATTCAGTTAAAGCTTTCTTACAATCCAATACGGTCTTAGATTTAGTTCTATCACCTGATATCGTCCTAATTGCATTCTGTCGTCGGTAAATATCAGTGTTAGTCAGGAATGTTATTTACGGTATAACATCACTTCCAAGATACTTGGATCTAACTTCGTCGAATGCCTGGTCGTGGCAAAAAAAGTGCTCCAGAGTTTCACTGTCCTCTTCACGTGTTCTACATACGTCTAAATCCGCATGTTCAGTTTTGCATAGATGTGCTCGTAGTTCTCTCCACTCAGAATACGTACCATCATACTAACTTCAGACTTGCTCATTTTTAAAAGATTTTTCGTCTTGCTGTTATCAGGGTCACCCCATAGGATCTTCGTGGTTTTACCCACTGTTTCATAATTCCAAGAGGCCTAATGGGATTCTCCCACACATATTTTTAGTTCAGAATTTGTTGCATCGAATGGTTTTGCGGTTGTCAGGTTAACTGCCTCGAGTTCCCTTCCCTTTAAAGCTATTACATTCGCCCTTTCGTTACCGACTACTCTCGAGTGGGCTGGTACCCATATAATGTAAACCTAACCTCTGGTAGAATATTTAGTTAAAGCTTTCTTACAATTCAATATGGTCTTAGATTTATTTCTATCACCTGATATCGCCCTAATCGCCTTCTGGCTGTCGGTAAATATATTAAGCGCTGTGGGTGCTATATTTATTCTAATCCAATTTACGCATTCCGTTATTGCTCGTACATCTGCCTGGAAGCTAGTGTTATAATTTGGTAAACGGTGGTGTATTTCCCTGAGATTTAGAAAGTTATATTCTAAAGAACGGGCTCACCAGAATTCATAGTACAATAGTTACGAACAATACACATTTCAGGTTGTAGACATGATCAAAACGTTTAACAAGTAGATACGATAAGGTTGAACTCGTTCGTTTCCAATATAATGAAAACTTTGACTCCTAGACAAAAATAGCAATGCCATGCCACCAATGATTGGAAATACATATGACTATGGCGAGAATAAAATCGATTTGGCCGAGGCAAAAATTCTTGGTTGAATCGAAAATGCAAAAGTACGATCATAACCAGAGAGGAACCATTCAGAATTTGTCGCAATGACACGCTAAATACTTACAACTACCGTTTCGAGCAGACAAAACTTTTGAGAGTTCATAGAAATTGTTAAAGCAGAGTTCTTGGATGCTAGCTCGCTGATTAGCCACGTCGACAATTTGTTTGCAAGCTGGAAGATTACTAATATTTAAAGCCAATTTCTAAAAAATGAGTGACTAGTAATCGTAGTAATTACCACCTAATAGCAATACCAGTGTGGCGTAGAGGTCGCTCTACGGGAAACCTGATAGCCTTCATTTCAGAGAAATGGTGCCATTCCATTCACCATTTTGTCCAAGGAGTTTGAATGGTCCTCAAGTTGAATTATGGAAACGCGCAATGGAGAAAGAATACAGAGCTTTGATTGATAATGAATGTGATTTACCAAAAGTTAAGAAACCGATATCGAACAAGTGGTGTTTCAAAATTAAACGTGATTCTACGGGAAAAAATATTAAGATATAAGGTCCGTTTAGTTATTAAAGGTTATTCGCAAAAGAAGGGCATTGATTATGAAGAGACGTTCTCACCTGTTGTGAGATATTCTTCAATTCGCTTATTACTCGCTTTAGCTGTTAAACATGACTTAGACATTGACCAAATGGATGTTGTCACAGCATTTTTGCAGAGTAACTTAGATGAAGACATCTATATGCAATTCCCTGAATGTTTTCAAAATGAAAATGGTAAAGTTTGCAAATTGAAAAAATCGTTGTATGGATTGAAGCAGGCTAGCAGATGTTAGAATCAGAAATTAGGCAAAACTTTAATTGGCTTTGGAATGATATATATTACTATGGTATATTTTACTATGTAGAAGGGAAAATAAGGCTGTACATAGCAATATATGTTGATGATATTTTGAATTTTTCAAATGACTCTTCTCTAAAGGACAAGATCAAAACCTATTTAATGTCGAATTTTAAGATGAAGGATATTGGTAATACAAATTTTATACTAGGTATGAAGATGGATTTACTGGGCATGACTATGGATTGAACTTTACCTTAAAGATATCATTGAAAAGTTTAATATGGAAGAAAGCAAAGGGGTTAGTACACCTCTAGATTTTAATCAGAAACTGACGTTCGAATTGTGTCTAAATACTGAAGATGAAATAAATGAAATGAAGAAGGATCCATATCAAAAAGCTTTGGAAATAAGCAGACCAGACATTTCGTATGCAGTAGGAACCCTCTCTAAGTTTAACGCCAATCCTGGAAAAGCACATTGGGTTGCTCTCAAACGTGTCTTTAGGTATTTAAAAAACGCAATAAATTTAAAACTTGAATTTTAAAAAGAAGCAAATGGTGAAATTACTGGATTCGCAGACGCAGACTGGGCAAATGATCAAGAAAACCGTCGATCGACAACAGGCTTCGTCTTTATATTTATCCGCAATAACTTGGAATTCAAAAATGCAAGCTAATGTGGCACTCTCTACTACCGAGGCTGAATACATGGCATTATCTGCAGCATGTCAAGAAGTAAAGTTGTTAAATCATTGTACTATCGTTCCAAACACATTGACATTCGTCATCACTTTGTTCGTGACTTGGTTCATAACAATATTATACAAATAAACCCTGTTGGTACTGAAGATATGGTTGCAGACATCTTTACTAAAGCATTGCCTTGCTGGAAAGGTTAATGAATGGCGTCAACATCTTGGATTAAGAAACTTCAATTCTAGTGGGGTTGTAAGTGTGACGACTTGAAGTTTATATTATTTGTTATACTAATCAAATATTCAATGTTTTATGGTTGAAATGTATTTCAAATATCTTTTTTCACTTTTTCAATAAACAGTATCTTTAGAAATTTTTGACACATATCTAACTTTGGTGCAACGATCAGTCATTACGTCATTACTTATTAGATCATTAAGTGGTATTCTGAAATTAAAATAATTTAAAAAATCGAATTTAGGTGAATATCCCAAGTGTACTAATCCAGCCTTTAACATTAAACGAAAATATATCCGTTAAGTTTTAATTTGGAAGTGCAATAATGGTCAACGCAATAGTTACAGGACTATAAGGTGAAGTAACTTTGGGACTCACTCGAACCTTTGGCGATTTGTGTTTCCCATCAGGAGAAACATACCATACAGCATACGAAACAATTTTAGACGTCGTAGATATAGAAAGGAGCTATGGAAAGTAATTCTAACTTGATTTGTATGAATATTTCTTAAATACAATGAAAACATTTTCGAAAAAGAATCTAATCGAAATGCAATTGTCAGGAAGTTTTTCAAATAATGATTTGGATAATCGTTCTTAATCTTGATAATTCGTAAACATTTCCAATTAAATATTATTTTTCAAATTGTTTAGTTCCTTAAACTCATATAAAATATCGTAATTCCCGCTTAGATTTAAATTATTCCATAATTTAAAACAAAACACACTACACATTTATAATAATTATACTTATTATATAAAAACACAGCAGATTCTATGTATATAATCCATTTCAAAATTCCCCTATTTGTTATTAAAAAAATCTCCATGTTCATTCCAAAATAAATTCGAAAATTATGTAAAAAATAACGTTTTTTTATTTGCAATAATACACCAAATACAAAATTAAGCAAAATGTATTATTAAAAAAAATTAGTATTAAAATAAAATAAAAAATGCATAAAAAATTTACATGCCACAAACCCCACAAACACAAGAATATTTAAATATAACACCACAACATACTGATGATGATTAAGAACAAATTAAAAATAATAATAATAATAAAAACAAAAACTATAGATTATGTAAAGTTTACATAAAATTACTCGTACATAAGAAATAATAAAGTAAAAACAATAAAAAATAAAAGATTTTTAATTAAATAAAATTAAAAGTGTTTTTAAATTCAAATCAAATCCGGAATTTCTTCATCGGTTTTACGGCAAATGGTATCGAGTTTGACGCTTCCTTTAAGTTGTCGAGGCCTAAAGAAAAAAAAAAACAGGAAATTTAATATAACACAATTCTTATTTATTTATTATTATTACTATATTTCTATGATCCCACAACTTCCAGTATTACCAATTCTATACAATATTTACTCTCTAAACTTCGCAATATTTAGCAGACAAAATGTTAAACTGTTATCGCTAATTCCGACTTCATTGACATTTTCAAAGGAAAGTTAGTCGTTAAATATGTTTTTTAATTGCAAATTTCCCAGCCGGATCTATTAAACTTATTATGACCGTTAGGAAGTGAATGCTCCACTACTTTGGAGTAAGTGTAACTGATAATCGTCTTGGCCATATCTATCGCGCAAAGGTCAACCTCATGGGAAATTCACGTGCCCGTTCACTTTTAATTATTGAATCAGTGATTGTACATGATAATCCAAATACTAGTAAATATACTTTTAAATCAAATTTTATTTTAACTGTTCGTCAGTATTTGCAGGCTTTACAGCACGACTACTTCCAAAGTAATTAATTTATTACCAAGTCTGTGCAATAAGTTCGAAAATTTGAATAATTGGTCCAGAACCCCCCCAATAAGAATGTGTTTGCTGTTGCCTAATAGTGAAAATTTTTTCAAGAACATCGCCACTTTTTAAGTATCGGAAACCAACCGCCAGTTATTTTCAAGAAGCCAGTGAATCCATTGATTGTGGCAGTTTCGAAAATACTGCAATTTTGGTGGGTGCTACAGAAATAGTAATAGTTTTCTGTTTTAGTGCCATAAGTGAAGATATATGATCTCCTACTATATTCCTTATCATTCTAAATGACGATCTATGTCTAATTTACAATTGTATCTACTCTTTTGCAGATGATAGCAACATTTGTCATTCTTATTCATTCAATTATAGGCCTAATCCTCTGGAAATTAGGGGTATTGAGGCGAAACTTATGTGTGGTTTCTAGATAACGTGTGAGTAGTTTGAGTTAAAATTTAACTTGTATTTTGTTTTTATTACAATAACAAAACACAATTAAAATTTGTGCTCAAACTACTTGCACATAAATCAAGATCTATTGGTAATATCGGAATGAGGTCGTACTAATAGAGTCGATTTCATTGCATGTAGGACTCAATATTGTGTTTTTACGACAAACTATGTTGCTTCATCTCTATTTATCGGTGGTGTAAATATTAAGGAGTCAAAAATTCTGGACATGAGAATACAGTGTAATATAACTCACATGTATGGGCCGGTACTTCAAAGTCTATTTTTGGAGTTACTTAAGAGGGCTTAGGATTCTATAAATCGACTTTCGAATAATCGAACAATTGACTTTTTGTCGAAAAAAGTCGAAGTCAACTATTTTGTTCCAAAAAGGCGACTATCGTCTATGAAAAAATTTGACTTTTGTAAATAAAAGTCGAAAGTCCGAAATGTGCGTTTTACTATTTTATGGATAGAATGTATTCTTATGAAATTAGTGAACTTATTTCCGAAACCTTCATATTCAAAAGTAACAACCGCCATTCATCAAGAGCACAGCCATTTGTGGTCGATTGACCACTGGATTGCACAACGCACAACAAAGAGAATTCGTTCTTTAGTCGTACTGTCTGTATGTGAAACAAAGACCCCCGCCCTGGAGTCTTTCCTGCCACTTGCAATGTGGGTTGGTTAAAATTGAATGTTCACAAAAACTACTCCCTCTATCCTCCCTCGCTTAATCTATTTTCCTTATTCCAACACAATGCACTGCAAGAGTATTAGAATGAAATGCAAACATGGACTATGTTTTTTTACGTAGAACTATGTTGCTTATCTTGAACTAATCTGATGTAATGTATGAACGGATTACATTGTTTTCACCTTGAATATTATAATATTAAATAGAGTATGATTTACTCATATACATATCTAGAGTTTTGAAGCAGTCCTCGTCTTTGAGTGAGACTGGTTCAAAGACGAGTACATGAGTCTGCGGAGTACTCTCAATTTATCCTGTAATTTCATTCATGTAAAACAAAATATTCATGATTAACGTGTCAGGATTTATTTGCACGAATCGTGCAGTTTAACAAAGAATCAATACTTTTGAAAAAGTTGGCTCTAATTTGACTTTCGTCAAGATTATACTCTATTTTAACACACAAACGCGCGGCCTGAATACATATGTATGATTTTGGGTCCGTCCGAGTTTCAGAGAGCAGAGTAAAGATGTTTACAAGTGAAAAACATGTATTTAAAATTGTATAACCTATTAAAGCTGGAGGTCCACACCACACGTTCTACGCTTTTTCGCATTCTACGCGTCTGTCAAAAAAGTAGAATCAATGTATTTATATGCTGAAAGTTACAAACACAAAAGCGTAGAATGTCTTTACACCTAGAATGCTTAAAGTAGATCTACTTTCTACTTTTATAACTGTCAGTCCA
This sequence comes from Lucilia cuprina, assembly GCF_022045245.1. Taxonomy (NCBI): domain Eukaryota; kingdom Metazoa; phylum Arthropoda; class Insecta; order Diptera; family Calliphoridae; genus Lucilia; species Lucilia cuprina. The sequence goes on from NC_060951.1 coordinate 12,037,910, forward strand.
CACTAGCAAACTTTTTTTGGGAAAGTTTTGATTTTGCGTGAGAGAGAAAGAATGTCCTAGTGTGGACCGGGTCTAACTTGAAGAGTAGAACGCGAAGTAGATATAAAAAGCGCGTAATGCTTTGACGCGAAGAAACGTAGTGTGTACCTCCGCATAATTGACCAAATGACTTTGATCAGACGCATTTTTCTGATTTGGTAATATTAATAATTCTATTAAAAATACTTACGTAAAATTCGAATTTTTATTATCAGTCTCAATAGGTTTGTCTAGAATAAAAAAGGTATCAGTTGATTATGTTGATGAATTTAAAATTTTAAAATATTTAAAATTACGAAACAAGTAGGGCTGTATTGGAGTATCACGCACCAGGATGCACTAAGTAAGGTGAAATCGTTAAGGCAGCTGATTTTTATTTGTTTTTTTTTTAAGTGCTTGGGTTGTGTCAAAATAAATTAATTTATTTTTAATCTAAAAAAAATTATATTTTTTTAGATTAAAATAAATGTAAAATTATGAATTAAAATGTTCATAAAAAGTTTTCAAATAAGAAAATTCAAATGAAGAAGCTTTAAAACATTATCCTGCTGCCGATACAAGCTAAATGTAACGACGGTTTTGTAGGCAATATTGTGAAATACACAAGAACTATTTCTTTCCAATGTTTATTATTTTTCAATTTTAGAAATTTCATTTTGACAAAACCCAACTCTAGACAACAAAAAATTATTGTGTTTGTTGTGTTTGTTGCCGAAACGCTCCCACCTTACTTTTTACATCATGATCACGGACAAAGTTTGAAAAGAATTATAAGCATTCGTTAATTCTTTAATTTTCCGACTTAAATAATAAAATGATTCTCGGAAAAATGAAAAATTTGTTCTAAAAAAAAACTATTTCTAGAATGATTGCAAACAGAGGGTTTAGATAATTGAGCAGCATACTAGTGATTTCGCTATTTTTGGAAATTTTTCAGGATCATTATTATGATTCTAAAGTACTAAGTATAAGCAGTTTTCAAGTTATTAACGCTTTGACACTGGTTATACATTGGTACTACACCAAATCAATTAAACACATACTAGTTTCAAAACAAAGTTTTTGGAGCTAGAATTATAAAAATCAAATACCACAGAATAAGTACGAACTATAATCATAAGTTTTACTACTTGTGGATCGATCTAATACAATTAGTTTTTTACAAATATTTTATGATACATATATTGAAAATAGGGAACAAAAAAGTTTAATAAATTTAAAAGAACTCACCTCTCAATTTAGATTTCAATATTTCATTTTGATGCAGTTTAGCAACTTTTATTACCAATTGGCCTGTTATTTGTGACCGTTGAACTATCGCCTCAGAGGGTTTAACTTCAACATTTAGGGCAATTTGAAAAATTTTCCCCTTGATGGTTACTCGAATATAATTTACTTCGATTTCTACTTTAATGTGAGACGTATCGAGGAATCTGTAAAATGGGAATGCAACATAATGTAACTGGTCTGTTTTAATAGACTATTAAACAAATGTATTCACCCCTATTCTGCATTTCGATTAAGTTTCCGCATTCAGTTATTTTATTTCAATGTTTTACGATTTTGTGTATTCTGCATTACGATCGTAACTACGTTTTTGTAAGTTTTTATTTTAGATCTGGTCCACAAATAGAAACTTTTGTTTCAGAAACTACGTGTTGTTGATTTGTTGTTGTACGAATGAGAAGAATAAGACCTGCTTTACACTAGGAAACCATCAACCATCCATCAACCATATCAACCATCTCTTTCTCTCACACACAAAATCAAAAGTTTCCCAGTATGAACCAGGTCTAACAAAACAAAACAAGATTCCGAGAGCGGGAAAACTCTCTCACGCAAATTCAAAAAAGTTCCCTAGTGTGGATCGGTAGTTAGTGGCGGAGCTTCGAATCGAAATGCAGCATACCAATGTTGCCAAACGGAGAAAATTTCGATTTGCATTAAAATGCAGAATAGGGGTGATAGTTTTTCTTCAACAATCACTGTGATTGAAGTGATTATATCGTTAATTCATATAGCAAAGCGTATTCAAATTGACTGTTTAAAATTTAATTTAACAATCAATTTGTTAATAATTATATATTAATTTACTTACTTATAAACCTCCAGTTTTAATATGTACTCATCATCTTCGTCACTAAGCGTAAATGGTAAATTTGGTTTGTTAATATTATAGGGACGTCCACAAGGAGCAAATAACTTTGGTTCAATAGAATTTTTCTTATTATGCGAAACATCACAACTTGTTTCTCGCCCTTTGCGGTGATATTTAGCAATTTCCTGACGTATTTCAGGACAATTTTCACTTTTCGAATCCCAAAATGTTTTTATACGTTCATCCTCATCTTCGATGCTGGCCATTTTAGCCTCAAGTTCCTCCTTTTGTTGTTGAAAACGTATCTTTTGTTCATCACGTTGCATGGCATAGTCGGCTTGTTTTTGTATAATAAACGCACGATATGCCTTCAAATGGGGCTTGAACTTTAACTTCTGCGTCAATGTTATCTCTTGACAATCTAAACTCTCCAACTGGGGTAATGTAGCAATCACAAATTCCCTATAGTTGGGATAATCACAACAAGGATTTCCAGTCAATATCAGTGATCTCAAATTATAGTTATCCTTGAGATTCTCAATTGATGTCAGTTCACCTATAAAGTTTAGTGTTAAATCTAATTTATTTAATGATTCCAACTTTTCTAAATTCTCCACCCGTTCAATGTTGTTTAGTGCCAAATTTAAATATTCCAATCGTTTAAGTTTGTATAAATTTTCTATTTTTGAAATTAAATTCGATTGCAATAATAAAATCTTTAGATCACGACACCAGTTATGCAAATGCTCTATGCGTTCAATGTCTTCCTGATGCAGAGAAAGTTCCTCTAAGGTACTTATTAGTAATTCATTATGCTCAGATTTCTTACGCACCAATTCCTCAGTTACTAAAGGCAAACAAGATAAATTACTAATTTTGAAGATTTATTTAATAAATTATTATTTGTTTTTCTTACTGCGAACCATTATGACAAATAAGTTAAATAAAATTCTTGAAAATATTTACGAATTTTAACAAAATTATTATATTTTCATATTGTTTATTATGGTTTCCATAGTTACAAAATCCAATTATGGTATAACAGTTTTGTAAACAGGAAATAAAACAGGCGAACAATTAAATGAATAATACATGATGTAAAAAGTAAGGTGGGAGCGTTTCGGCAACAAACAAAACGTTTTTTTCTTGGATTTTGAAAATAAAAGTTGAAGTCCATAATTAAAGATTAGACTACGTTTGTTAAAAGAAAATAAAAGCCGTGATACACGATTGTCAGATCTTACAACGTTGTCAGTAAAATGTTCAGAAACAATCCACTGAACTTACAATTTATCATTTACAACGTTGTCAGAAAAAGCATTACTGACAATATTGGAAGACAAAATTTGTAAGTTTACTCTGTTATTAGAGATAACAGTCAATAGTTTAAGACAGTCTTCGAGAATTGTCGGGATTTTTCTACATATACATCTAGATAGAAGTAAATCTTATTTCGAACAATGTAAGACCTGGTTCACACTAGGAAACTTTTGTTGAGAAACTTTTGATTTTGTGTGTGAGAGAAAGAGATGGTTGATATTTCTTTCTCTCACACACAAAAATCAAAAGTTTCCCAAAAAAGTTTCCTTGTGTGAACCAGGCCTATATTTACACTGTTATTAGACATTTTTGCACATTTTACCGCCAACATTGTAAGATCTAACAACAATGAATACATAGCATAATTCTATAAGAAACCCAGCAGTTCGACAAAGATTCAAGGCATACGAAAAAGACAGTAATTTCCACTAATAGTTAACCACCTGGATGATTGTAATTCGTATGTTTTGGATCATTCGTCACGAATGTACTCTTTGTAATCGAGAATGAAAACAGTCGTCACTTTAGTGTCCCCTTTGTAAGCGAGAGCGATGGCAATCATCTCTTTACTGTCTCCAAGTAATCTAGAGATTAGACTCTTAAAAGTTGTCTTTGTTTTATTGAACATCCGGAAGTAGTTATTTTACCCATATTTTGGAGAAATGATTGTTACTTTCTACTAATATGCCACCATCTGGTTGACTCAATTTTATATCTTTAGGGTCAATCGTCACATTGATGTCCCATAGTATTCTAGAGAGTAGACACTTGACATTTTTAACCTTTATTTCCATTAATATCTTACCACCTGTTGGCTCCAATTCGCATGTTTTGGGACATTCATCAAGAATAAAAGTAAATCGTCACTTTCCTAGAACACGTCTATGTCCTGGTTTTATAGCAAGAAAAGTAGCGCCAGTTAAATAGCTAGTAATGTGACTGACTTTCAAAAAAATTCATTTGGAGATTATCATCCTTTGACTATTTTTGACCGTCTTTTAATTGTCTCTTTTTGTAGGGTGTAGAGTGACGATTGACTTCCTCGTAGGACAAGCCAATGTTAAAATGATTGGTCACCTGGGAGGTCAGGTGGCTAGGGGCCACCACAAGTGGTAGATTAAGTGGTCAGTTCGAGACTGTCCCGTCGAACTGCTGGGAATAGCCAATAGTTTAAGATATTCATCGAGAACTGCCGTGATTTTTCTATGTATGTGTATATATAGTACATACATCTCCACAGAAGTAAATTTTATTTCGAACAATTCTCTTTATCATGTTCGTTTGTCTCTCTCACGAACTTGATAAAATTAACGATTAAATCAGTCTACTAGACATCAATTTAATCTCAATCGTATTAGTTATATATGTATGTATATGTATTTAATATGTTCTAATGAAAAATAATAACATTTAAGATTTAGTAACGTTTAAGTTTTACCACAGATCAGTACTCAATTGTAGCACTGATAATAATTTTCAAATTTTATTTTTAAAAAACTATAGTTTGTTTACAAACAGAAGTAATTGATAAGATTCAACCCTAAACTATAAAAGTGAACAAAATGATCAGTAATTATCATCAGGTGGAAAGTATGAAATATGATGAAATGTTTGATATATTACGACCACTCAATGATGAAGAGTTTAGTGAATTATTGGAATTGTATAAAGAAAAATACAACTCAAATGGTTTTCAATACCTTTTGCTATACACACAATTTCAATGGAACAGTCAATTGGCGAAGTTGAACATCGACAAAGATAACCAGGAATGGATATCGTTTCGTAAAACCTTCTATACACATCGTAAGGGAGATTTTCGTAAATATGGAACTTATATCTGTTTACATCATGATTTGGTGGGTAGACAAATTTGGTCTCAGACTTACTAGTCAGTACCCAGCAAAAAAAAAAAGTGTGGTATTTTCATCAGAATTAGTAACTCGAAGTGCTTCAAATTCGGATGAAAAACCTATGAATTTTACATTAGCGTGTCATTAGAGGGATGTTGTTTATTTTTGACAACTATGAACTACATCTAATCTTATTCATAGAGGCAATAAAAATCCGATATTTGGATGTCAAAAATAAACCGAATTCGTTCAATGACATGCCCAGCAAAAAAAGTGTGTCAAAAGATGTAGTATTTTCATCAGAACCCAGCAAAAAAAGTGAGGAAAAAGAAGTAGAATTTTCACCACAAATAACATACTTGAAGTACTTCCAATTTTGGTGAAAACCTTATGAATTTTACATTAGCGTGTCATTAGAAGGATGTTCTTCATTTTTGACAATTATGAACTACATCTAATATTATTCATAGATACAATAAAAATCCGAATAAACCGAATTCGTTCAATGACATGCGTATGTTAATTTCATTAGTTTTTCACCAAATTTTGATGTACTTCGAATATGTTATTTGTAGTGAGTTTTCTACATCTCTTTCCTCACTTTTAACTGGGTTTTCATTTGTAAGGAAATATTAGGTTAATAAAAGCGAAAAATATATAATCGCATTTTTAGATGTGATTAAGATGTCGTTTGTAAAGTATGACATCAATAATTTTTTGCTTGGTAGTAACCCGAAGTGCTTCTAATTCGGGTGAAAAACTTATGAATTTTACATTAGCATGTCATTAGAGGGATGTTGTTCATTTTTAGCAACTCTGAACAACATCTAATCTTAGTTTTACAAGCAGTAAAAATCCGATATTTGGATGTCAAAAAAAACACATTCTGTTCATGACACTCTTATAAAAATTTCACTGGTTTTTCATAGTTCAAAAAATAAACAACATCCCTCCAATGAAACACTGATGTAAAATTCAAAGGTTTTCACCTGAGTTTGAAGCACTTCAGGTTACTAGTTATTCTAAATCTTTTTCGACACATTTTTCTGCTGGAATGAAGTGACTTTTCTTGTAAGGAAAAGTTTTGTTTATAACAGCGAAGCGATTACATATTTTTCGTTTGTAAAGTATAACTTGCATTATTTTTTGCTGGGTAACTTAATAGACCTTTAAATTAATAAACGAATAACTATACTTACAGATTCAAAGTGTTGCTTTTCATACCTGGGAACCGAACTGCACTGAATTGTTAGAATGTTTAAGTAAAACAAATTTAATACAGTGGAAAAATGGACCTCTACTTATAAGCGTTACGAATGAATGTAGTGAAGCTGTCAAGAAAATCGTCATCTCTAAAGGAGGCTCAATTCAAAAGGCTCGACAATGTCAAGGTCTTATTTTAGAACGTGACAAAGCATTAAATATTAAAGTACCAAGGTAATTTTTGATAGGAAGATCAGAAAATCTCTCCATCGTGATATTTCAAAACAATATATATGTACATCACTAATATTAATTTGTTTATTATAAAAGTCTTGCCAAAGGTTTTAAGGTAATTCCTCTAGAAGAACATCATGCCGATTTAATTCATGCTAACTGGGCTAATAATAAGGAAGCTTCTTTGAATTATGTTAAAGGTTTTATACATTTAAAAAGATGTATTGGTATTATGGAAGAATCAACAAATAATTTAGTTGGTTGGATTTTTCAAAATGAATTTTCCGGTTTAGCGTAAGTATTACTAGTTCGTTAAGTAGTTGTTTCATTAAGCTAATAATTTTATTTATTTATTAAAGAATACTGCAAGTTTTACCCTCAGCCCAACGTAGGGGTCTTGGTAAATACTTGGCTCTTGCAATGAGCCATTTAATAGCTAAATCCTTAAATGTTCACTCATCTGCTTTTGTGGTTGTTGGAAATGTAAAATCTGAATCATTACTACAGAAAATTGGTTATGAAAGGCATGTTGTCTACGAATGGATACAATTAGATAAAATTTATTAAAATACACTATGATATAAACTATTAGTTTTTTTATTTTACAAAGTATTAAAATTAAATGTAAACACTTATGTAAGTATTTCTAGCAAAAAATAATTGATGTCATATTTTACAAACTACATCTTAATCACATCTAAAAATGCGATTACTTACTATTCACTTTTTTAAACCAAATATTTCCTTACAAATGAAAACACAGTTAAAAGTAAATAAAGAGATGTAAAAAAGTCATTACAAATAACATATTAGAAGTACATTAAGTTTTGGTGAAAACCCAGTAAAATTTTGTTTAGAGTGTCATTAGGAGAATGTGTTTTATTTTCGACATCCAAATATCGGTTTTTAACTGCTTCTTAAACTGAGATTAAATGTAGTTCAGAGTTGCCAAAAACCTCCAATGACATTCCAGCAAAATATAATTGCTGTCATACTTTACAAACGACATCTTAATCACATCTAAAAATGCTATAATATATTTTTTGCTTTAATAAACAAAATATTTCCTTACAAATGAAAACCCAGTTAAAAGGAAAGAGATGTAGAAAAGTCGCTACGAATAACATATTCGAAGTGCATCAAACTTTGGTGAAAACACAATGTCAAAAAATATCGGTATGTAAAGTTCATAGGTTTTTCATCCGAATTTGAAGCACTTCGAGTTACTATTTCTGATGAAAATACTACATCTTTTTCTACACCTTTTTGGTAGGTTATTGTGGCGTGGGAAATCCCTAGAGTTGCCACTTTTGGTTTGGGAAATGTAAGGTTTATGTAAGAAGCTTTTATGGCTTCTTGTGATGTAGACAAACCTGCGACAAAATTTATGAGTATGTCACAAATTTATTGACAACGTAATGAGGTTCCATCGAAATTTGGCCAAAAAATCTTAAGCATTAGATGACTCGTGGCGAAGTCTAACTTAAATATAGATATAGAAGTATATTCTAATAGAAATTATTAGAGAGTCGTTAGTCGTTCGCGGAGTTTAAAGTTTTCTAGAGAGTTGGATAGTTCCGATAATTGACAGTAGAATTAATAACTTAACCTTTGCGATGATGAGATTTAGATTTGGAAAGGTGTTTAGGAATGCTAGAGGAACTGCGATACATCAGTCGAGTATAAGGACTTTGATGAAAGGCAGGGCATCGTGCCTAGGTAGAGAAGCCTTTAAAAGTTTCAGCTGCCAAAATGCCGCCCTAAGGACGGTAACGGGCTGCCTACAAATTACCTCGGAACATCACCTGCACGAGAAAACGAAGGTCCTCCCATTCAAGGAATATAATGTAATGTTGACCAAACAGTTTCTCCTGGGATGTCATCGGAGGAGTCATCCAAATTTTAACATCACACAGTTGAATACTCCCCCGAGGCATGTAAGGAAGGATCTTCGTATATACAAGAAAAACATAGCAGATATGTACAGGATCCACTGGATCAGTCCTCGTATTCGGCAGCTTTGAACAACATACATAGAGACGCCATAAATTCCACGGTCGCACGATACCGCATGAATGTCGTACTTGGAGGTCGCCCACCGCTCATAGCAGACACGGAAGAAAACCTGCCACGTAAAACAAGAGTAGTTCTGGAATAACAAAGATCGGGATGGAGCAACAGGCTCAATGCCTACTGATCACGTATAGACCATGCCGTCTCCAACGAATGTCCTGCATGTGGTCAGGGTCCTCATGACACCCACCACAGTTTCAACTGCTCAGCCAACCCTACTTCACTCTGTCCAATGGATTTATGGACACATCCGGTCGAAGTAGCCCAATTTTTTAGGTCTGGGCATTGATGTAGAACCCCGTTAATAGATTATTGTATAGTTTAAGCTGTTACAACAACAATGTTTTTGTTTCTTCATATGTTATAATGATGATGTTATTCCCATAAATATATTTGGTGCTTTCCAAGATCTTGTTTCTACAGTTTAACTGCATTATCTTTACTGATTTCTGGAATAGACGTAAAACATTGATCGCTGTTTTAGTAGTTTATTCAATGTAATTGGCATTTGAGGTGGTGTTCTTGATGGGGTTTGTTTTTGCAGCTGCTGAGGATACAGTGGGATGTACATTGCGCGGTTTGTTCTACACAAATGGTTCCCGAAAAATTATAATAATGGCAGAGTAGGATAGCTTACATGGTATCCAAGGTATAAGATTGGAAAGGAAGATTTTGAGGATTCTTGTCAGTGTGATATCCGATCACTGCCCTATTGGAGCATTCTTGGAATAAAAACTAGATACAATGGAACATTTTTTATGCAACTGTTATAGAGTTTAGAGCCTGAGGCGGCAATGAACTAGTAGGTGTAGTGTGGAATGACGTAGGCAATCTTCTTGGTTTTGTCAGGGGAATGACGATCTATACACACTGCCCAAAAAATATACATATATTTTCCTGTTGTTTAAATTGCGTTTTTTATTATTTTGTTTTAATAAACAATTTACAATTTATATGTATTTGTTAACGTAGTTCTTTTTTTCTACGATATTTACAAAAGTTTGCGTCATATATTTTTGTTAATTGAATATTTTCTTAAACTTTAAAAATAGGAAGTTTATAGCAGTAATTTCTAATAACTATTTCGTTTTTATACTTTTTTTTAAGTTGGTGTATTTACATTGTTTAAATATTGCAATGGAACAAGAACAAATTAAAGTAAAACAAAAAAGGATCATTATATTACATGAAAAAAATCGTTGATTGATAAAATGTAAATATGTAACAAAAAATACTGAGAATTAAAAAGAAATCACATTCAGGAAGTTTAACAAGAATATGGCAATAATAAAATAAAATGATAGCCTGCAGATGTTTGACCTAAAATTTAACATTAAATATTTTTGTTTATAAATAAAATTGTATTTCTAAATTCCACTTTTAAAATAGTTATTTAAAATTGAACTAAACAAATAAAAGACGAGTTGTACTACCATTAGGCATAGTACTGCTATTAGCTAAAAGACTATTTTCAGTATTTTTCGAACTATAGCCATTCGAAATTTTGTGATTTGTTGTAACTGAACCACGATAATAAGGATCAACATTATTCGGTAATGAAGTGTATTTTATACTACTTTTTTGTGTTGTTGTTGGTATAATGGATTTTTCTTTACTTATGTGTTTCGCCTAAAAAGGAAAATTTTATAATAACTAAATGTAGATTAAAGGTGACAAATGTAAACTTACCCTATTGTAGCATAGTACACCTAATATTGCCAAGGCCATGCCAAAACAATTTACCCATGTTACTGGATTTCCCAATATCACCAAAGATACAGCTATAACAAAAATACGTTTCGATGCACTTGCCACAGCATAAGTTAGCGGCGTAACCAGGGATAGCACCGAAAAGGCAATTATATTCTGTAGCCAATTTAAAACGCCATCGGCAAATAGTAAAGCTATAACACGATAATCTAAATTTGTCTGAAATATATATAAGGTTTTACACAATATGCAAAAACTGTGACGTGTAGTAAAAATTACTTACAATTGCCGGATGATGTATAACTTTATAACTGTCGGCATATAACCAAATCGGTAAAAACATGAATAAAGCTAATTTACCAAGTAAATGTAATAAGCGTAAGTGATGAATACCAGTATCCTTAAGAACCTTTTTAAAATAAAAATAATATAAAATTTTTGATATACTATGTTTTTAAAGATTTTATTATTATATTTTTAAGTCGCACAACTACAAAAATAATTTAAAATTTGATTCTAAGACGACCTAACCGTGTCCGTCTTTCTTCCTTTCTCTATTGATAACAGCATAATTGTACTGCTAACGACACCACGATTCCAATTAACCTTCGAATTTGTTCAAAAGTAACTAATTACTTCTATGTACATGGCCTAAAACAAGTTTTATAAGAATCAAAATCTATCCACAAAATTTCATAAGGAAATTGAATAATTGACATAGAATCTTTTATAACAAATCCGTTTATACTCCGTAGTTTAAAAATAAAAGTTGTCCATGAAAGTTACCCTCAAAGAATATCCTGATGTTCATTTATATTGTCATATTTATATTAATGAGCTCAAGATGCCAAAGGGATTAGCCGTTAAAGAACTTAGAGCACATTTAAACCTTCTTCCAAAAATAAAATTTAAATTAAAACTTACCTTTTTGGAAAATATATTTTGCAAAGAAAAGCCCATGGTTGATATTAAAGCCGATACTAAACCCATCATATTAAAAGATATTTCTGTCATAGTTGCAATGCCAACTCCCGTTATAATTGGTATCAAACTCAAATAGACCAGTGTAGGCTGTTTTTCCCGAAATATCAGACGTGTCAGAATCACCGTAAACAATGGCATGGTAGCTTTCACTATAGTGTTATCAAATAAATAAACATATAAACAAAAAAAATAAATTTACAAGTGTTATTAGAAAAACACACACGTCACTAACTTTGTTTTGTTGTAATCTTTACCTGTATGAGCATAAGACACGGGTACCTTCCACAGTGATATATGTGATGTTACAGAAGCTAAAAATTTACCAAATGCCAAAGGTATTATCAATCGGAAATAATAGCCTCTTGGTATATCTTGATATTTTCTTATCCGCCATAAATTAAAGAATGGTCCGCTGTACAATGTGATGCTGCATAGTTGGATCATTGTCACCGTCATGGGATACGGGAATTCATTCAGGACCATTTTACCAATAACATTATTGCTAGATGAAATAATGTACCAGAGTATGCATAATATTAAAACTACCAAGACGTGTCGAGAGCCAGTGCGTTTGCCAGCTCCACTATTCATTTTTGTAGCTTATTGGTATTGTGTGTAGTAGCCAAATATATATTTAATTTATAAATTTATTGCTTTATGCAACTTGTCACACCGATTTTTTGAACTTGTTATAATATTTAACATTGACACTTCATTTTGAGTTTGGCAAAATTATATTTTGGCAAGTTATTTTACCAATTATCAAGGGAAATAGTTTGGTCTGAAGAAATTGTTTTGGTAAATATTACTTCCTCGGTGTAAAACAAAGCCCTGCGGCGACAAATATTAACGGCTGAGGCGACTGACACAAAATATGTCGGCGGCGACTTAAAATTGACTGTAAGCTGGCTAAGTTTTCCATACGTTAAGTTTTTAAATTTTCAACGATTTTAAATAAAAACGGAATCCGAGAGATCAGAAAGTGGGATTTTGTTGCGGGGGTAGTTAGGTACTATTTGAATCCCTCCGGAACGCCTAGACTGTAACGCCTCTGACGCCGAAAAAAATTTTGCGTGGGGGTCCCTTAGGATAACGCTTCGGGAGGGTACCTGCCACCAGCCACGTCTCAGTGGTTTGCGGAGGTTAAGGGTTAGTGTGTTAAAAATTTGGTCTTTTGGTTTGTTAGCGTAAGTCCTGGAATGAAAATAAAACATAAGTAGTGTAGAAATAATAATTGGAACGATACTTACATACTGGGAACCTTTTGCCTTTTTTTGTTCTGTGCGAGCCTCGGTCCAAGTTAGGGTTAAGAATACACCACAAAAAATGCCACCGCACGGAGAGCAGTAAGGCCAGTGCAGTTGAAGGACCATATGGAGAATCGTAACAGAATATGGCGCCCAATCTAAAAATTTAATGTATAAAACCGAAACACTAGCAATAGAATAATAGTTATTAGAAAATAGCCCTATATTTACTTTCAAAAGTGCCTTAATCAAAAGTAAACCATGTCGTATCCGCTTTTGATTTAGAATTCGAAAAGTCCGTTGTGCGAATAAATTTGTTTCTGGTTAAAATGCTTGTGAATCGTAACGAATAGTTCAAGCGAAAATAGGTTTAATCTTAGAATTGAGATAAATTCCATCTCATATTAAATTGAATAGTTTCAGTCCGAAGTTGCAATTGTGGAACAGCAGCAACGTAGAACGGCAGTCGCTCAGGTCCAAGACTTCAGGACAGTTGTGTCGGAAAACTGTTGCCTACTGGCCTCAGTTATCAGAAGCAGGTAATACTAGAGCACTATTGCAACTGTTTGTCTTATATGTTGTGTATACAAATTTGTTTAATGTTGACTTAAGGAACACTTGAATAGCTCTTAATAAAAGGAGAATCAAATTAAAAACCGTCGTACCGCTGCTGATATCAACAAAATCCAGAAAAGTAGAATTGAAAAATAGTATATTGATATCATATATTGATATTTAGTCAAGAGGGATATGAATGAAGAAATCGCACCAAAGCTAATAGAAAACGTCCGTAACAATGAGTACGTCACCAGGGGTCAAAAGAAAGAACCGAAAATATAAATATAGATCAAATATAGCATCAAACAATGGTACGTTAAGAGATATGTCTAGTACGATAAACACAAGATCAACTATAAACGCTAGTAACGTAAACACTGAAGCACAGGTAAATAATAGTCAGACCTCATCCGATAATGCGTCAAGTGTGTTAGACCCACAGGTCAGAGGGTTAGTAGTAGATAAAACTTTGGTTATTCAACGAGTAAAGAAAGTGGTTCACAATGAAATGGAAGGAATAAGAAAATTTGTAGGTTAATTAACAAAAGTTGTTAGGGAATTATCAACGAGTAGATCACAAACTCAGGATCCCATTGATACTCAGCTCTCAGTGTTTCAAAACCCTCATGTGGCTTTTGCGAATGGTAATATTTTTTCAACTACAAATCGCAACATAACAAATCCCTTACCGCTAGGAAATCTTCCTGCAAACCGACACATTAAACGCAGGAAATTTTGATTCTCTGTCTGAAAATCTCAGCGTTCCAGGTAGTAGGGACAATTCAGAAAATACTATTAAACAACTGAGGTTAGAATGTGTAGAAGCCGAGCGTAACTTTCCCCCAAAAAAATATACGAAGTCATATGTCACAACAACGACTTATGCGGAATATTAGTGAAAGTTTACGTGGAAGATAACGAAGAGGATTTCGAATTATATGAAGAAGTAGCTGCCATAAATGTAAAACAACAAAAAACAGCGCTGATATGTTGGAACTGTAAATCCCCAGGCCAAGTTGCAGTGGCCGTGAGAAACGTAGAAAAAATTGAGGCAATAGGGTTTTCGTAGAAGTATAAATCAATGAACATAAAATGACAGAATTATTACCTATCGGATCAACAGTCAGTTTTTTGGGAAAAGGTTAACACCATAGAATATTAGGTAAGATAAAAGTATCCATCATGTACAAAGACGAAACACTTCTGTATCTTTGTCCAGACTTTTCTGTCATATCTGCCCCTTTAACCGATACATTGAAAAAGTCGAAGCTCAAATTTAAAATGACACCAGAAGCCATTAAATCTTTTGAAAGTTTAAAAAATCGCTTTCTACAGAAGAGATTTTTTATTTAATGGGATGCATATGAGTACGGAATCGACCTTTGATTCGCAGAATTTTGATGGTGGCCTCCGGTAGGTTAGTGGTTAGTGTTCAAGTCAGGTAGACCGGAGGTGGTGGGATCGATTCCCACCTGAAGCACAGGTTAAGGAGCGCACAACAGGCCCGATAGAGGCCTAGGTGTATTTTCACGGATTTGATGTGTATAATATGTACATCCTCCTTTTAAACTAACTAACTGATGAAAAAATTGCATTGATGCAAAGTGGATTTAAGTTTCATGACTTCCCAGCAAAAAATAATTGATGTCATACTTTACAAACGACATGTTAATCACATCTGAAAATGCGATTACATATTTTTCGCTTTTATAAACCAAATATTTCCTTACAAATGAAACCCCAGTTAAAAGTGAGGAAAGAGGTGTAGAAAAGTTACTACAAATAACATATTCGAAGTACATCAAACTTTGGTGAAAAACCAATGAAATTAACATAAGCATGTCATTGAACGAATTCGGTTTATTTTTGACATCCAAATATAGGATTTTTATTGCATCTATGAATAAGATTAGATGTAGTTCATAGTTGTCAAAAATGAGCAACATCCCTCCAATGACACGCTAATGTAAAATTCATAGTTTTTTCACCAAAATTGGAAGTACTTTAAGTATGTTATTTGTGGTGAAAATTCCACTTCTTTTTCCTCCTTTTTTTTGTAGTGCCAATACAACTCATTCTAAATGTCTTCCTAAATTCTACATATTCCGCAGTTAAAAAATGTATTCAAAACTTCTATGGTACCGTAGACGATGCCTATTGAAATGGTTAACATCGGTACATAATTTCACCTAGCCCCCATACAACTGAAGCCACCGAATATGGCTTTTAAGTTCAGAATTATGTTAAATATACTCGTGTTTCGACAAAAAGTTGCAAAAACAAGTTCTATGCTAGTCTTGATGACCCTCATTTAACCCTAGCCTACACCCACTAAAGTGGTGTAGGGTATAAAAAACAGAAAACAGTTTGGCGCGAAAAATTCTAGCAGAATTTCTTTTCGCAGTCGGCAGAATTGACATCAACTGCACTTCCCATTTAAAATACACATGTTCGATTTAGGCTTTTACGGTATGACATACCAGCTATGTAAAAAGGTGAAGCTCCGGTTGACGTCAACGTCAACGTGATTAGGCGCGTAAACACGAAAATATCTGAGGCGAAGCGTAAACATTGAATGTTGAGCAAATTTTTACACCGTCCAAATATCAATGAGCGGCTTATTATTAGATAAAAGAAAACTTGCTAAAATGAAAACAAATTAATTTCATATTGTAAAATTCCATAAATTTAGCGAAAGTGTTTTGTAAATTGTACAAAGTATGGCGAAATTTTCAAACCGTATTAAGCTGAAAAATTTTCGGCGTCGGCGGCTTTGACATTTTGTTCGGCGGCTAGGCTTTGCTAGCTTAAGCCGAATCGGCGCAAGTCTCTGTTGTAAAATCACAATAATTTATTTTGTATGTAATGGCAATCTAGCGATTTAAAAGTAACGCTATTATTCTCTTCAACACGTCAACATTAGTGCTGGCAACTTTTTTATTAGAACATTTTATTCTGTGCTTTAAAAATCGCTTTTATTCAAAATATTCATTTTTGTAATAAATTACTTCTAGTTCTATTATAGAAAACAAATCGCAATGTATTTGAAAACAAACTTTTAAAAATAAAAATTTCCATGTGTTTTAATATAAAAATTCAAATTAATTATAAATACATTTTTGTTGCTATATTTTTTCAGTGTATGTGAAGTTTTTATACTATTATTCACAATAAAGAAATGCAACCGTTTAATTTCTATTCAAATATTTGACAGCTGCTGTCAAGCGCACAAAGACTTTTCGCAAAATAAAAAATAGTGCGGCTGGTCAAAGCATTTATTTTTGTTATAATTATTAATAGTGAATTAAATTATTGAAATACAGCAGTATGGAACCAATGGCATTAGGAAGTCCAAGTGGTAGCCCGGCTACAAACCAATATTTACCATCATTTCTGCTGGGGGAACAGCAAACTCCTACAACTCCAAGGAATAACACACTGTCACCAAATAAGGCGGGAGCAAGAAATGTCTCGTTTGGATTTGCCACATCTCCTAGTGGAATGGCAGCAAACTCTCCACAAGATTATAACCGTTCTGTGTTAGGCCAAAAAACCCTCTTCGGCGGATACCAACAAACACCACCAACTATTCAAAATATTAACAACTATCCAGGAACACCGATCCAGAGTCATAATGCTAGTATGTCGGGTCCACCTACACAAGGTTTATTCGATTCTTTACGCAATGAACGCAATCAAGTTCAAACACCAACACGCTCTCTGCAACCTCAAAATCAATTTGGAACACCAGTTATGGGTCAGCATAATGCTAGTATCAGTTCGGCATATAACATGAATCAGAGTACACATCAACAACAATTGTCCAACACTCCAGCTGGGCAGTTTAACGAATCGTACATGGGTAATAATGCTTCTTTCAATGTCTCACGAATGGGAGTTATGTCTCCATTAGTACCGGGAACCCCCAATGCCAACAATACAGGGGTTATTAATGCTTCCCTGATGATGCAGTGCCCTTCACAGCCACGTTATACAGAATTCTGGGTGACTGTTTTCGGATTTCCATCTAGTGCCACATCGACTGTATTGCAACATTTTGCCCAATGTGGCACTATTGTTGACAAAGTATTTCCTTCTCAAAATGGTAACTGGGTGCATTTAAAATACTCTTCACGTCTGGAATGCGACAAAGCTCTTAATTACAATGAGAAAATATTAAATAACAATATAATGATTGGTGTAACACAGTGCAAAGACAAAAGTATAATTGATAAAGAAAATCTATGTGAAAATAATGCAAAGTAAGTAATTATCAAATAAATTGTAAAAAAACATGTAAATCAAAATGACAATTGTTATATGTTGTCTTTACAGCAGCTCAATAACTCCAAAAGTGCGACCTTTGGCCCAAACCGCATATAAAAGTGCTCAAAATGATACCTCCGTTGTGGCGGGTGTCAATGCTCCACAGAAGAGTTCTGGTATAATGAACAAAGCTATGGACTTATTTTTTGGTTGGTAAATTTTTTTTAAACAAATTACATCATAAGGCATATTTTTACATGTTACAGTTAGTCAATCACTGTTTCGAAATTTATAATTTGTTTACCTTTGTACAACAACAATTTATGTGAATGTTTTCATTATTACCAGTTAGTTTAATTTTATACTTTTCATTAATTGCAATTTTAAATTTGTTTCCTAATGAAATCTTAAAAATATAAAAGAAAAAATGTTTTTTATTTTCACATTTAAGTTGTATGTATTACCACATACAATAATACTATAAAAGAGTGATTTGGTTGGGGTTGGCATTAGTCCTATTGGAATGGACTAATTTGCATAAATGGCTGGGTAATATGCATTCAATGTTTTAGGGGTTTCATCACATAGTTTTATCTTTGTGATTAGTATGACATTATATTAAAAGCCACTTTTTAAAATAAATTAAAAACATATTACTGCATAAATTTACTTATTACATTGCATATTTATTTAATTTTATATATTTTTAACATCTACCAGTTACAAATGAATGACATAAAATATATGTATGTATAAATTAAAGTAGTATTTAGGTACGACTTCTAAAATATTTTATTTTGTTTCGTTTTAATTCTATATGATTTATTAATTCTAATACGTTTCATTAATTGAACAGATAAAACTTAAAAAAAGTCTAATGAAGTTGAAAAATTAAAAAAAAATCATTTATTTAGGTTCAATAAGGGCAGTTTCCAAATCTTTCATTTTTGGATAATTAACTTCACTGGCATCTAATTTCGACTGGGCCCACATAATTAATTTCAATAAAAACATAATTTTCGGTGTTGAGTCTGCACTATGTTCGCACTTAAGAATGGCAGCATTCAATTCACTGGCAATCTTTTGCAATATAAAATGAAATGTTATAACATTAAAGTTGTGTTAAAAATAATTTTTGTAGTATGTATAAGGATTACCTTTTGTCTGTGAGACTGCTCCAGTAGATATGCAAAGGGACTATCTTGTGGTTTCTCAAAGGCCAAAAGAGCCAATGTTCTTTCTAATTCGCTCAAAACTTCTGGAGTATGTTCACCTGCTTCAGATAATTTATTTTGAGCAAATGTTAAAGCATCTTCAATTTTGCCAACTCTATGTAAATAAATTAGAATTGTCTTAGTTTCTTCGGAACACATATTTTATTTTAGTACATTTTAGACTACTTATTAAAGCGTAATATCTGATCAGTGTGATCACAATGTTGCTTAACATTCTAGATAGTATAACATATCTTTGAATATATTTGGATTGCTTACCTGATGAGTTCAATTAGTTGCAATTGCTGTAAATGAAAAAACAAATGATGTTCAGTGTCCAACAATTCGGGGTGCAATTGATTGACCAAATGTGTTGCCTCCTGTATGCGACCATTCTGAATAGCTTCACGTATTAGAATACGATCATCCAATGAACTCAGTTCAATGCTGGGTTCAAGACCAGCTTCAATTTGAAATTTTTCTGCTGCCTCCTTGAATCCTTCTAAAGGCAATAAACCATTTTCTACCATATAGTTTAGTGTAAAATTCAATAATTTACTTACCTGTTACCAAATAGTTCATTATTAAACGATTCATGTCAGCTTGTTTAAACGGAAATTGTTCCAGACGCATTAACCACTCCTCCTTCGAAATCCCATCGTTCTTGTCGTTGTAGCTCATTTTCCTATTTTTCCTTATTTTGCCAATTTTGAAGCCGTTTTTAAAACAAGAAAATACAATAAAATTTGTTGTTTTATATCGAGATTTTTATTTTCTCGCTTATATTATGTTTCCGTAATCGTCAAATTTATGATTACAAGCATAAAAATTGTTATTAAAATTGCTAAAATATTTTTTTTTTCACTAAAAAACAAAAGAACTACAACAAAGAGCTGCGGCGACAAACATTTAGGTACGCGACGGCAGACAATAAAAAATAATGCGGCGGATTAAAATCGACTGTAAGCCGACTAGGTTTTCAACTGTGTTTTTAAATTTTTCAATGATATCATAAATTATGAATAACCCTTTAAGAACTGAAAAATGTAAATACATACATCTCTCTGTTGAGTCCATATAATATGGTTATAAATGAAATGCATAAAATTAAAGTTATGGTTATCTAGAATCGTTTCGATATTTATTTCAAGTCAATTGTCAAAAAATTTGACAACTATACCTAAGATAATAATGTAAGCCAAACAGAAATTTGGTACATAATTCTGATAATGTATGAACCGGATATATTTTGTACCCCCAGGGGTATATAAGAATCAGTTGGCGACGTCCTTGTAAGGTCTATCTCTTATTTTTTTGTTTTAAAAAATATATTTGCACTATTGGATATCGGTTACAAATCTCCGCTTTATAAAAATACATAAAAAATCATAATCATATAACAAATTGTCAAAAATGATTTATTAATATTAAAAATAAATGTGCTTTCTAAAATTAACTTTTTTATTTCTAGTAGTTTCGAAAAATTACTTAAATTAGAATTATGCTAAATATCAATTTGTAGTCATTAAGAAAACTATCATTTATTAGTGTTATAGCATAGCTATGACGAAGTTGTCAGAATTGTTTGACAACATTATCATGACATAATTTATAGTAAAAAAATTAAATTTTATTTTTTAATTTACTTAATTAATATCACAAAAACAACAAAAAACTAAAACACTACACACTTTTTTAATAATATCTCAAAAGAAAAGTCAATAGTGCAGAATATTAAATATTGAAAATTTTCTATTTTTTGAAGCATTCTATCCCCTCCAAAATATCGTTACCGTTCGAAAACAGCTGACAGTAAATAAAAAATATTTGACGTATGACTGAACATGTAACAACAGAATATACTGAACATACTCGACTCAACAAACGTCAAAAACACAAACGTTTTGTTTTGCTTTTTTGTGTGCGGCTTTTTTCTGGAGGAAAAATTATATATTTTATCGTGCAAATAATTTCAAATTCTGTTAAAAGCATAGAATAAATACTGATTTTAAAAAATTACACTATACAAATTGAAAAATTAAAGTTTGTTAACATTTAATAAGAAATATATTTTGAGGCTGCAAAAATGTCAAAAAGTAGTTCAGGGTAAGAGATAATCACTTTTAATTGTAAGCCTTTTAATTAAATTTATTATAATTTGTTTCCATTTTTAGAAGAGATCGTGATCGTGAAAGGGAACGTGACAGAGACCGGGACTATGAGAGGGAGCGGGATTATGAAAGAGAACGTGATAGGGATCGCGATAGAGAAAGGAAACGTCGTTATTCCAGAAGTAGATCTCGATCGCCAAAGGATAATAGGTTTGCGCGTAATGGCAATGGAAATAGCCGAATGCGAGATGATAGGAAACGTGATCGCAATGAACGAGACCCAAGGGACATGGATCGCAACAGAAGGGATGATAAGCGCAGAAGGCAATCACCATCAAAATCGAAAGATTATGAACGCGAGAAATTGTATGTACCCATTTCTTAAATGCATACATACAGTATGTATAAAATATTTACTTATGTATATTTTTCGCAGTCGTCAAGCAGAACGCGATCGAGAGCGGGAACGTGAAAAGGAACGCGAAAGAGATCGTGAGCGAGAACGTCAAAGGGATAGAGAAAGAGAACGTGAGCGTGAACGCGAAAGAGAAGCTGAATATGCTAGGAATACAACATCTACACCGCCAATAATAATTAAAGCAGATTCCAGTAACTCTGAATCTGAGGAAGAGGAGCTCGACAAAGAAGAGGAACAACGGCGTTTAGAACTTGAAATGATAAAACGTCGTGAACGCATAGAACGTTGGCGTGCCGAGCGCAAACTTCGAGAATTAGAAGCAAATAAAAAAGAATTAAAATCATTTCAACCGCCACCAACAACTACGGCTACTGCTAAAAAATGGAGTCTTGAAGACGAATCGGAGGAGGAGGACAACAGTTTTGCAGTAGACATAAAGAAAGAACCGGATTCACCGCCATCAAAATTCCATCGTATCAAAAAACCCAAAGATGACGAAGATGACGAGAAAGTCTATAGATTAAAATCAAAGAGTATTGTAATCGCTGCCAAAGCTAAAATCGAAGCTCTCAGAGAAGAAGAGGAGGCTAAAGAAGAGAAACAAAAACTTCAAATTCAGCTACAGCAGCAGAAGATCCAACAGCAACAGTTAGAGCAGAAGAAACTACAGGAAAAGCTGGAAATGGATCAGCTGGAGCAAAAATCCAAAACGGCAGATAATACAGCCAATAATGAGGCGGCTGAAGAAGACGATGAAATCGATCCACTAGATGCATATATGAAAGAAGTCGACAAAGAAGTACGCAACGTTAATCATATTATTACTCAACCCAAAAAAAATCAACAGGGTGTCGTTATTCTTACTGGTGTGGCTAAGAAAACCACAAAAGATAAAAATAAAGGAGAACTTATTGAACAAAACATGGATAGTCTAGAGTATTCTAGCGAAGAAGAATTAGAGGATATAAAGGATACAGCAGCGAGTTTAGCAAATAAACATCGCAAGGAATTGGCTAAAATCGATCATTCCGGCGTTGATTATGCCCCATTTCGTAAAAATTTCTATGTGGAAGTTCCGGAGCTTGCGCGCATGACACAGCAAGAAGTTGAAAAATATCGTACTGAATTGGAGGGAATACAAGTTAAGGGTAAAGGATGTCCAAAGCCAATTAAGGTACGTTTTGAAACAGAAATATACATGGATTAGAACCCGCAAATACAACTTTTATATTATTTTTTAGACATGGGCTCAGTGTGGTGTTAGCAAAAAGGAAATGGATATTCTACGTAAATTAAGTTTTGAAAAACCAACTCCCATACAATGTCAAGCGATTCCGGCTATTATGTCTGGACGTGATCTTATAGGTATTGCTAAAACAGGCAGTGGCAAAACGCTAGCATTCATTTTACCAATGTTTAGGCACATTTTGGATCAACCTCCATTAGAAGATGGCGATGGTCCAATTTCGATAATTATGGCTCCTACCCGTGAACTATGCATGCAAATTGGCAAAGATATTAGGAAATTTGCTAAAAGTCTAAATCTACGAGCAGTATGTGTCTACGGTGGCACTGGTATCTCGGAGCAAATAGCTGAACTGAAAAGAGGCGCCGAAATTATTGTATGTACTCCGGGACGTATGATAGACATGTTGGCAGCCAACTCGGGACGTGTAACTAATTTAAGACGTGTCACGTATATAGTGTTGGATGAGGCAGATCGTATGTTCGATATGGGTTTCGAACCGCAAGTAATGCGCATTATAGATAATGTACGGCCAGATCGACAGACAGTTATGTTTAGTGCCACATTCCCTCGTCAAATGGAAGCCCTGGCACGTCGTATTCTAAAGAAACCCATAGAAGTAATTGTTGGAGGCCGATCAATTGTGTGTAAAGATGTCGAACAGCATGTTGCCATAATGGAAGATGATGCTAAATTCTTTAAACTTTTAGAACTGTTAGGTATTTATCAGGAAAAGGGTAGTATTATAGTTTTTGTGGATAAACAAGAGAATGCCGATATACTTTTGCGCGATCTTATGAAAGCTTCATATCCTTGCATGAGTCTGCATGGAGGTATTGATCAGTTCGATAGAGATTCGACAATTTTAGATTTTAAATCTGGTAAGGTGCGTTTATTGATAGCTACGTCTGTAGCTGCTCGCGGTTTAGACGTGAAGGATTTAATTTTAGTTGTTAATTATGATGTACCCAATCATTATGAAGATTATGTTCACAGGTAAGTTAATTCAAGTTCAGAAAAACGCACAATTTGAAGTATTACTCATTGCACGGACTTTTTCTCTTCATTATTAACGATTATTTCTCTACAGATGTGGTCGTACTGGGCGGGCTGGTAAAAAGGGCAGTGCATGGACTTTTCTAACTTACGACCAAGGTCGTTATGCTGGCGACATTATAAGAGCTTTGGAACTTGCCGAGTCTGTAGTACCCGAAGAATTGCAAAAACTATGGAATGATTATAAGAATGCTCAAGAAGCTGAAGGAAAGAAAGTTCATACTGGCGGCGGTTTTAGCGGTAAAGGTTTTAAGTTCGACGAGCAAGAAGCTAATGCCGCCAAGGAAAGCAAAAAACTTCAGAAAGCTGCTTTGGGATTGGCTGATTCGGACGATGAAGAAGATATTGAACAAGATATTGATCAACAAATTGAACAGCTGTTTGCTGCAAAACGTACAGTCAAAGACACTTCCATACCCACGCCTGCAGTTACCATGGTTGCCACCCCTACGGCGGGTAGTACGGTCATTGCTGGTTCCGCTCCAGCAGCTACTGCATCTACGGCAGCCACTGCTGGAGGTATGAGCTCCGATAAGCTTGAATTGGCTAAACGTCTGGCTTCAAAGATAAGCTCCAATAAAAATTTGGGCGTCGATGGCAAGATCAGTACTCAAGTGGCTGCCGATGCTATTCTTAAGGGCTCCGCAGCTGGACAACCAATGATTACTGCCCGTTCCGTAGTGGAACAGCTGGCTGCTAAACTGAACAACAAACTCAATTACCAACCAAAAGACGAAGAGGAAAGTGCTTCAATATCTGGACTGCTTCCAAATCAACCCAATTCCTTTACAAAATACGAGGAGGAACTCGAAATTAATGATTTCCCACAACAGGCACGCTGGAAAGTTACTTCTAAGGAAGCTTTAGCTCAAATATCCGAATATTCGGAAGCTGGTCTTACTGTGCGCGGCACTTATGTTCCCAATGGTAAAAATCCACCAGAAGGTGAACGTAAACTTTACTTGGCCATAGAAAGTTGCAGTGAATTGGCTGTACAAAAAGCGAAACGTGAAATAACACGTCTTATCAAGGAGGAGTTACTAAAACTCAGTTCAGCTCATCATGTCTTCAATAAGGGAAGATATAAAGTACTTTAATTTCTTGTTCTCTTTTTTTACAACAATACTACAAAAAACATGTTTTTCTTAGCGTTCTAATTCTATTTTTACTAAAATTTTTTTAGTAATATAATGGACTTTATTTTATAAGAATCGTAACGATTTAAAAAAATGAAATAAAATGAAAACTAAACGTGTATAAATGATTTGGTTTCAATTGGCACTCTAGAAGATTGATAAAATATTGTTAAAATATTAATAATGGACTCAGACAAAGGTCTGCTTGGAAATGCATCTCATGTTTAGTCTGCGATGCCGATACAAATCAGTAAAAGCGTAGAAAAAATATTTTCATTTTAAAATATATAAATAAAAATAAATTTCATTAAATAAACTAAAATCTATAAACTTACTCATACTTCACATCAGACATTTTTATGAAATGCTTGGTCCTGTGTTGGTACCTTTGTGGTAAATATATTTATTAAAAACCAGTCATATATTTCAGACTTTATAACTTTTTTTGTATATCAATATAAAAAATACTCTGGAATGATAAAAATTTCCATAAAAAACACATTATTTTTTATGTTAAAGCTAATTAAAAAAGAATTGCAAACAAATTATAACAGCGAGCGTAGAAATAATCAATTAAGGCTCTTTCTTCTGCCTTCTTCTGTTTTTATAATAGAATCTAAAACATTTTCCAAATTTTGTGTAGCTTCGGATAATTCCGTATTGTCACTGTATGAGTCTTCCACTATCTCTTTAACTTTATGCAATAAAAGTTTGAAATTTGTCATTTCAGTCTCACGTGTATGCATTGTTAAGACGACATCATCGACTTTATCATGAAAATTAAGTTCATCCTGAGAGGAAACTTCAGTAAGTACACCTAAAGTTTGGGGATGTGATGTTAGGGATGGTGGCATTGATGACGATGAACGTTTTTGATTAAACCACAAACTCAAGTCGTTTATTGAGTAATCTGATTTGTTGGCATCCAAATAACTACGATTTATATCGGCACCATTTACTACATCATTAAAATTAGATAATTTATTATTTTTTGGATTTTTTTCTCTTTTATTTAAATAACTTACTTGAATGTGTTAAATTGTCTTTGGGTGTGTTTAACAGACGAATATGGTTAATAGCAATAGTATTAGTTTGTGGATTAAGAACCGCACTAAAGTTGTCTAAATCTGTGGATGTTTTAGCAAAATTTGAACGATTTGGTGTACTAGATGTTGGAAATGAGCTAATAGCTTCAGTAGTGGAGGTATGCTGCTGTTAACAATAATTTACATTAAAATAATACAATAAATAGTAAAAATATTTCAAATTACCGAAAAGTTGCGCATTTCTGTTATAATATCCATTAAAAATTGCTGATGATCGCTCAGGAATCTCGAGAGTTCGTCTTGAGTAGAAGTTTGTACACACTTTAACTGAAGTTCCAATTTTCTAAAGGAAAAAATTCAAATATATTTTAACAAGGATTTTAGTTAATTTTTAATTATAATCTCATACTCATTCTGATGCAATAGTTTGTCTATAATTATTTGCAATTTTCCCGAAACATTCAACGCTGTCGAAGCTGTTGTAGTCAAGCATGAAAGTGAAGCTAAAATAGAGCAAATTACTTAGTAAACAATTATTCAGCAGCGCAATTAACTTACAATCGATTTTTTGTATATTTGAGCTTTGAATCTTTTTATTCGGCGACTGAGAATGATTTAAATTAGCCACTGCTGTGGCTGCTGCTGCTTTAACACTAACTGTAGAGGCATTTGAAGTACGATTGGTGGCAATTGTTACTAATTCAGTATCATTATGAACCACCGTATCATTGATATTACAAAAACCTTTAGATTCTTCTTCATTTGACTTTTCAGAATTACAGAAAAATACCGTACATAGTTTGGCAAAGTAATGTGAAAACTTTTTCGTTGGCAAATCCTGTAAATAAAATATAATTATTAGATACTTATATCTATTTGTTAGATATATGTTTTTGTTTACCTCGGTAAAAACTTCATACATCTTATGACCCACAACATGTTTATTAGTGCTATAACCGGTGGCAAAACATTTCAAACATAACGATAAATCTTTGCAGGATTGGCATTTGAATCTTATACCAGTTATTTTGTCCACATTACATGACGCACAAACATTTAAATGTATAAGTTTTTCAGTATCCTCGATACGTTTAATTAATGCCATTAAATTGGCATAAATTAGAAAACGCGTCTGTGTTGTTGTCCAAAGAGAATGAAATTGATAATCGGTAAGTCCAGATGTATTGTGACACTAAAAAAAATTTGAATTTTTTAATTTAACTTAGTTCTCACAAATTTAATACAAATAAAATCTGTTCAATGGTGTATAACATTGTATTTAATACATACCCTGGCATAACACTGATCCATAACTAAAGTAATATTTTGTGCTCCATAGGCTGTTCCTTCGCCGATATATGAAAATATTTTGGACAATATAATCAATAAATATTCAAAATTTAATTTGGGCACAGACTTTGTCTTCTTGTGATGTAGTAAATTATAGAATTCAGGTATCATCTGATCGGAAGCATATAACTTACAAAGCAATAGAAAAGTAATTTTGATTTCCAACAATGATATCGAATGACGACGATGTCTGTAATTATTTTATTTATTTTTTTAGTATTGAACTAACATATAGGTATTTAAACTATATTTAAACAAGTGACACATACGGATCATAGATATTCCAAAAGAAATTGGAGAGAATTGCCGTTGCAGATTCCAAGCTATATAAAGGCAATTTTGTAAAGTGACCCAATTTTTCGCAAGCATAATATACATCATGTATAAGTGAAGTTAATTGAAAGGGAGGAACCATTAAGTTGACATCACCATCTCGTATACCATGACGTTCCATAACAGCCAATACCAATTTATATGGAATATTGCTAGCTGTATTGGAGCACAATATTTTAATATCCGAACACAATTTACATACTTATTTACTTACTAAAAAATATTTTTTGCAACGCCACAAATTTTGCTGCACAACGATAAACCGTGTACTTATAATTTTCGAATTCATGATGTAGTTTGCTTATAATTGCTGTAAGTTTAGGAAAATCATAGATTTGTTCTTTGCCGCCACCACAGGTGTAATTACAAACACTTGTTGCCATGATTACAATTTGACTTTTTGTGATAAATCTGTGTACAAATTTTGAACACAACTTATGTTTAGTAAAATGTGTACATATATCCCTTGTCTACTGCTTTAGACTTAATTATTATTTAATTATCTTTTAATAATGAAAAATATTCGTTTGCTTTTAATATTTTCAGGCAAATATTTAATCGTTAATATAAATGTCAAAACAAATTTGAAAATATTTGCATTTACAAGTTGGCAGTTCTGCTGTAGTATTCACAATAGTTAAAACTTATGATGCCATATGTTGTAAATGAGTATTTTGGGAATATTTTAAGAAATATATGTCTTATTAATATTATTAGTTTCCCAGCAGTTCGACGGGACAGTCCCGAACTGACCACTTAACCTACCACTTGTAGTGGCCCCTAGCCAACTGACTACCCAGGTGATCAACCATTTTAACATGGGCTTGTCCTACGAGGAAGTCAATCGTCACTCTATACTCTCGCTCTCGCTTACAAAGGGGACACTCAAGTGACGACTGCCTTCATTCTCGTTTACAAATAGTTTATTTGTGACGTAAGTTAGAAGTGTAGAAATCGGATGCCATACATTTTTTGTAGATTTCATCATTCTAGGATGTGTACTACAACAAAAAACTTTTTTTTACAAAATTTTCAAATTTGTTTTCAATTTTTTGGGGTGACAACTTTTTTTATCAATTCGTATAAAAAATAATCAAAAATTAAATTTCTGTCAAATAATTATTGTAAAGCAGTTATACTGTTTCATTTTTTGTAGTTATTAATTTGCAAAAAAAAAAATAAGTAAATATTAAAAAATATATAGTTTATGATGTTATCTGTGGTTTATGTAATAAACTTTGAATATTATTAAATCACAATA
The DNA here is from genome assembly GCF_022045245.1 of Lucilia cuprina. NCBI lineage: Eukaryota > Metazoa > Arthropoda > Insecta > Diptera > Calliphoridae > Lucilia > Lucilia cuprina. Next base: position 12,066,666 of record NC_060951.1, read on the forward strand.
ATCATTTTAACAATGCATCCGGCAACTATTAATGCTTAGTAAAAACAAATTGGCAACACTATGCAAAATAAAGCAATCACCGCCAAAATAGTTATTTTATTTCTAATGAAATTTTGTTTTTAATAAAAATACCTTTAAATAAATAAATTGCAGTTAATTTAGTTCGATGAGTTAAACAAAAATGAGTTTGAGTTTAACTAGAAAACGTAATCGTACTAGCGGTGCTGGAGACGCTCAAAATGAAAGTGTCTCAACAAAGCGTCGCAACTGTTCCAATGGAAATTTATCACAAAACACTACATTGGTAATGTATATTATGATTTTGTTAATTTATTTATTGTATTATAATATGTTTTTATTGCGGAAGTCTTATCTAATTTTTTTCCGGGGGGAAATTTTGGAAATTCCCGGACATTTTTTAATTTCTTATTAATTTTTAGCTTGAGAAATTACGTATAAAACTACGATTATCTGAATATCATTGTTCGTTTGAAGTTTTCCTAGGAAAGAGGTTTTTGCCTCTAGACCCTGAATAACTTTAATACAAATTTTGTTTATATTTAAAATGTATAGGTGGTACTTTAACTGATCACTGATATGACAAATTAATACTTTATTTTGGACTGATTGCAATATAATAGCGTGATCCACGCAGGATTTCAACCGGTCTTATCTGTTTTACTACAGTCTATTTTGTTAAATGTTAATTTTTAGATTTTTTTTACTTTAAAAATCTTATTTGCTTTGTATTCTTAAATTTTGAAGTAAATAACAATACAACCCGTTAAATTTGAAAAATGCTGGGCCTCTAGGTATAATATATATAAATAAAAGAATTTAATAAAAATAATAAACATACTATAATATTTATTTCATACTTTTTCATTTTCAGTCACAAAGTCAGCGTTTAAATGAAGACTCACGACGTTGTGGTAAAATTTTGCATATGCGATTGACCAATTTTATGTGTCATTCAAATTTAGTGATCGACTTTCATTCTCGCGTTAATTTTTTAGTGGGAAGTAATGGCAGCGGAAAAAGTGCAGTGTTGGCTGCCTTAGTTTTAGGCTTAGGAGGGAAAGCCAAAGATACTAACCGTTCAAACAGTGTCAAAGGTACAATATTTATATGAATATCTATAATATTAATGCTCAAAATGTTTATTTAAAGGTTTCATCAAAAATGGTGAAACAACAGCTAAAATTGAAATCGAAATTGCCAACGATGGTCCACAGCCATACGAACCCTACGTTTATGGTGACAAAATTACAGTTGTTCGAACAATATCAACAAGCTCCGGTGGATATGCAATAAAAGCAGCAAACGGTTTAGTAGTTACGAAAAAAGTTGATGATTTGCATCGCATTCTTATGTATCATAATGTACAAGTTGATAATCCCGTTTTTGTATTAAACCAGGACAGTGCTCGAGAATTTCTTAAAGAGTTAGTTAAATAATTAGTTATATTTATTAACAATTAAATTACGATTTATTTACTTTTGACTTGTAGATTAGAACCATCTAAGAATTATAGCCTTTTTCTTAAGGCAACACAAGTTGATGTGGTAATGGAAAAACTTAATGAATGTTTACATTTGCATAAATCCCATACACATGAGATGAGTATTTATAAAACTGTAAGTAAAATAATTTTCCATTAGCTATTATTTTAATAAAATTTTATGTTTTAGAAATTGGATAAACAACGTGAAGATATAAATGAACACGAGGAAAAACTAAAACAGATTTTATCTTTTGAAAAATTAAAGGTATTTGGCATTTAAAATATATGGGTAATAGTTACAATATTTAATTATTTATAGGATGAATTATTGAATTCTGAAATAGAATACTTGTGGTTATTAGTCAAGGAAAAAGAAGACACTTTAAGAGAAATCGAAGAAAAACTTGAAAAATATCAAAGAAAAGAAAAGGAAATTATGGAAACAATTCAAAATAAGGATGGAGTAAATTTAGTGCTAAAACAAGAAATTGAGTGAGTTATCATAATCTACTTTTTTAAATGATCCATTTTTTATGATATATTCTCTAAATAAAATTTATATTTATTAAAATTAATATTTAACATTTTTTTTTAGAAAATTTGATAAAATAATTTCGTCTAAAAATAATGATTATCAACAGGAGAATATGCACTATAGAGAAATAAAAAGTAAAGTTGATACGCAAACAAAATTAACAGTAACGTGTCAGGAGGAAGTAGATTCCTTAAAAAAGAAAAGATCACGTTTGGAAACACAAATCGAAGAAATCAAACGACACATTGATGAACGTTCCAAAGGGTAATATATTCTCTGTACAAATAATTAACAAGTTTAACTGTTTCATGTCTTATATAATATTTTTATGGTCTTCATAGCAATCAAGATGATGTTGATGCTTTGCGAGCTGAAAATAAAAAAAATATTGATGAATTCACTAATCAATGCGAAATGCATTTAAAACCATTGATAGAGAATTTAAAACGTGAATTAAAAGTTCTCAACGATAATAAATCTCAAAAGGAACAAATTATACACGAAATCAAGCGACGGCAGCGGGAATGTACAGATGAAATACGTAAGTTTCAACGATTATTCTTATTTGTTGAACTATTTCATTTTACTCGTAATGCTTATTAGGTCAACGAAATGTACAAATCGAAAATGTCAAGGCTAGTGCAAAAAATAAACTTTCAATATATGGTGAATATATGCCGGCATTAATCAATCAAATACACAAAGCCCATTCCGAAGGTAAATTCTCCCAACTACCCAGAGGTCCAATCGGTAATTATGTGGAGGTGCCGAGGCGTGAATATCGTGATGTTATTGAAAATATGTTAGGTGGTCCGTTGCTAAATGCCTTTATTGTTAACAATAATAAAGATCGCGATACGCTAGGAGCGATTCTAGATAAATTTACCTCAAATCGTCCAAATATAATCACAACTGCTTTTCGCAATCAAGTACACAACGTAAGTGAAGGTTGTGTACATCCGCCACAGAGCACAATTTTGGCATTAAACGAAATAAAATGTAAAGATCCCGTAGTTATGAATTGTCTCATAGATCGTGTACAAATTGAAACAATACTTATTACCAACAGCAAGGAGATGGCCGAAAGTATAACATCAAACCGTGCACACGTTCCAAGGAACTTGAGTAAAGTCATTGTTTTAAATGAAAATAATGTTATTTTTGAATATTATCCCATGCCAAATTATCGTATGTATACCGCAAAGATTAAACAAGCGAATTTTATTCAAGTTAATATTGATGAACGTATAAGGTAATAAAACGTAAAAATAATTGCTTTTTTTTTTGTTTATACAATAATACCTTTTGTATATTTAAGAAATTTGGCAAATGAAAAAGCATCACTTGAAAAGAAGTTAAAAGATCTAGAAGTCGATTTAAATCATACCGGCCAACAAATACCACAAGATTTGAAAAATATTGAAAAACAGCGCGTTAAATTGCATCAACACGAAAACAAACTTGCTGAACTTCAAGAAAAAATAACTGAACTGCAAAATGTAGAATATGCGGATTACAATTCGGAAATTGAGTATTTGGTAAGTAGTACATTTAGGTTCAGGTTTTTAGTATTATTAATTTTTATGCTAAGAATAGAGGTCATCAGAGAGTCGTTGGTAGTACTCGGAGTTTAGGATTTCCTAGTGAGTTGGATAGTATCAATGCTTAACAGCAGAATTATCAACTTAACCTTGATAGGATTCGCAAACGAGTTACCAGAGGTACACCACAAGGAGGAGTGTTATCTCCCCTACTATGGTTGCTGATGGTCAACTCTATCGTAAGGATCTTTGAATCTAAAGACAGGAAGATAGTCGCTTATGCGGATGACGTGGTGCTACTGGTCAAAGGTAAATTTCTCCCGACAATCATTGAGGTCATGCAGTCTGCACTAAGTGATCTATCAACCTGGGCAAACAGAAATGGGTTGGTGTGTCCATCCATATAAGTCGGAGCTAGTTCTTTTCACTAGTAAATATAAAGTTGAGAGTTTTAGCTTGCCAAAATTGAACGACGTTAAACTGACATTATCGGAAGGAGCCAAGTATTTAGGGACCTTAACCGAAAATTGTCTTGGAAGAAGAATATACAGGAACGGCTAAAAAAGGGTCTCAATGCCTATTACACATGCAGAAACTCTATAGCTAAGAATTGGGGTTTTGCGACTTGACATGGTAAACTGGATTTACACGTCGGTAGTAAGGCCCATTATTACCTATGGTTTTACTGTGCAACTATAGATTAATACTTAGTAAGGCTCAAAGGTGTGCTTCTATCGGCATAACAAGTGCCAGGGGCAGTACACCGCAAGCGGCATTGTATATTATTCTGAATCTTCTCCCAATTGAGAAATATATTGAGAGTGTAGCGACTAGGAACTTATTTAGATTGTTTGAATCAGCTCTAGTAAGACCAAAGCGGGTAGGCCACACTAGAATACTGACGAGGAATTTAGGAAAGTACGGAGGGTATTTGTGCAAGGGTTATTTGGTAGATAACAACAGAAGAGTGTCCTACAGACTTCCGGACGGATGTAGAGTCTTTCAAGCGGAAATCCTGGCTATATGAAAATCCGTGGATATTATTAAGGCACACATTACTAGGGGATCGGAAGTGACGATTTATAGACATGGAAGGTTATACACATTCAGGATGTGTTGAGTACCGGGACACTGTGACATACAGGGAAATGAGATTGCAAAAAAAATCTCACACTTCTCTCATCTCTTCACTTCTCTTCTGTCTTCTTCTGTTTTCTCCTTGTTCTTCATTAAAGGGATTCACAATGGACCTTTGGTTCTCCGAGTAGATGTATACATGATATACAACCCTTTTAAACTAAACTAAACTATGCTAAGAATCGTTTAAAGTAAACTATGTGAATAACTTTGTTCAGACCTTTTTTAAATCTTGTTAAGTTCCTGTTGAGTTGTGGTTCAATACTTTTTAGTTCTAGGTGAGTTCTTGTTCTATTTTAGTTCAGTTCTTTTTCAATTACGGTTTAGTTCTAGTTTAATTCTAGTTCGAGTTACTCGATTCGAATGAAAAACTTTTTCGTTTGATGTTTTCGTTTTTATTTCAATGTTAGCCTTGTAAAAGTTTAGTTCTGATGTAGTTTAGTTCTAATTCAGTTATAATACAATTAAATGTTTAATTGCTTTAAAATCGTCATTTATGGATTTAGTTATTAAATGAGAAACAGTAATTTGTAGTTCAGATATTTTAAAGTTCTTTTTCAGTTCCAATTGAATTTAATTTCAGTTCTGGGTAGTTCAGTTCTAGTTCAAACCTAGTTCAGTTCTATTTCAGCTTTATATCTAATATCTATATAATTTTCTAAAAATATTTACAAAATTAATTTAGAAAAAAGAAATGGATGAAACTAAAGAGAGACTTGAAAAAGTTGAAGAAACCTTAAATGAAAAACGCATTCAACAAACCGACATTAAAAGGGAAAAAGAACGATTTGAAGATGAATTAAAAGCACAACACACCATTCTAGAGGAATTACAAAATGAAATTGAATCCTATAAGGTAAGGAAATATTCTATGTTTGTGGTCACAAATCATATCACGCTAGTTATTAATAAAAAATTATGTTCAGACTCAATCAGATCAAATTAAAATGAAACTGCGAAGTGTTAACAACAATGAATCCTTAAGTCGTGAAAAATTAACAGAAATAAAAGAAAAACTATATAAATATCAGTGTGATAGAAACGAAATATTAAAAGCTTTAAAGCAAGCCAAGAGTACAGCCAAAGAAAAGGGTGAACGTGTTGATACGAATAATAATATAGAAGATATACGAGAAAAGATAGCAAAAATAAAAGCCCAACTGAAACATGGCTTGCCAGTGAACTTAGATCCTCAGGAATTGCGTGAATTGATTGCTACAAAAAAAGAATCCTTAGAGGCTAATGAAGGAACATTTGAAAATTTAAAAATATCAATACTTATGGTAAATACATATTAATTACATATACATACATAGTTAAAAAGTTATACTAAATTTTTATTATTATTTTTTTTTAATATAGTTAAGAAAATCTTTAAAATTCCGTTTTGATTTTTTGAAAAAGCTCAAGGAACATATGGCTGTTATTTTACAATTATCTTTTAGTGTAAGTTTGCATTTTTACTTATAAATGTTTGTTACATAATTATTGTGTAAAATTACTGTCTCCAATCCTTTAGATGATTTTAAAATTACGAAATTTTGAGGGCACTATAGATATTAATCATCAAGAGATGAAATTACAAATTTCTGTTATTCCTCGTGATCATAATAAAAATGCTGTATCTAGCACTAAAGCGCTTTCGGGAGGAGAACGTTCATATAGTACAGTAGCATTTTTAATTTCATTATGGTCTTGTGTGGATCATCCATTCTACTTTCTAGATGAATACGATGTATTTACAGTGAGTATATATATAATTTTTTGTTATTAGCTTGACTTATATGAAAGCGAAACAATGCATATGTTTATATTATTTATAGGACGAAGTAAATCGCGAGTATATGACACGATTACTTATTGATGAAGGTCGTAAACGTGCCCTACGTCAGTATTCATTCTTAACACCTCAGGATATGACACTAGTACCAGAAAACTTTATAAAAATACACAGGTATTACTATTTAACTAACAATATTATTTATATTTATTGACTGATTTTATGCAACTTTAATATTTTGTTTTTAGACTTGCTGAACCTGATCGCCGTTAATAAGATTTTATGTTTAATGAATTTTTCAAAGCAACAAATCATTAGGAGTATGCAGCATAGAAAGCAACTGGATTTGCATTAATTTAAACTTGACTTAACTATATGTTTATTTATATTTATATTTATATTTATCCGTTGAATTGTCTTTCTTATTTTTTTGTTTGTAATAAAATGTAAAATGTTTTTAAATACATTTTAATTTATCTTATAAAAAATAATTCCATTAATACAAACATCGTATTATTACGCATTTTGGACTCGATCTATTAAGTTATTTTCTTTGTGTGTTATTGTAATTTGTGAACTACCATTATTTTTATACCCTTCACCTTCGTGAGAAGGTTATATATAAGTTTGTCATTCCGTTTGTAATTTCTATAATATAATTTTCCGACCCTACAAAGTATAAATATTCTGAATTCTTATAGATAGCGGTGTCGATTTAGCCATGTCCGTCTGTCTCCCTGTGTGTATGAATGTCGAGATTTTTTAACGTGAGCACCTGCCTTGACGGCCTTATCTCTTGGTGGTCTTTTTCATCCACTGGGTACATGGATGGTTCGGTCCATGTACAAGCACTTTGTTGAAGTACTCGAGCTATCTAATTCCTTGCCATAGCAGCCCCGTTGCGGTATGGCAGGCAGCATAGGATCAAATCCCAATGCGAACGCCCACAAGGAAAAAGCAATCACTGGTCTAAAGTCAATAGAAGGGGCTGACGAGTCCCAACATCAGGTAAAATCAATCTTCCGGCAAACCGGAAGTGACCACCCTTATGATGTCATGAAAGACTGAATTATTCAAAATGCAATCTCCATCATCAAATGACCCATTCCAGTGCATTTCTTAACCTCTTTAACCCGCGCGACCACACAACTAAGATGGCTCTGTTGTTTTGGTAGTCCGAAATCTATATAAATAAAAATCAATTGTCGTTCGTTGGTAATTGCATCAGTTGAGAACGGCTAGACCGATTTGGACAATTTTTTTACTGAAATGTTCGTCATAGTCCAACTTAGGTTTTTACGGAAAGAAAAATTGACCGCGCCCACTTTTTTCGATTTATCTAAAATCGGAAAACGGCTGCACCGATATGGCCAATCTTTTATTTAAATGATCGTAGTAATCTAATTTAAGATTTTACTGAAAGAAAAATTTACCACGCTCACTTTTTTCGATTTATCTAAAATTGGAAAACGGCTGCACCGATTTGCCAAAATTTTTTAAAACATGTTCGTAGGAATCAAATTTAAAGTTTTACTGAAAGAATAATTGATCACGCCCACTTTTTTTCGATTTATCTAAAATCTTGGAACGTTTGGACGTATTTGTCTTTTTTTTAAATGTTTTCAATAGTTTACAAAAGTTACTTACAAAAAGAAAAATTGTCCACGCCCACTAATACTCCCACATATTCGCCCACTTTTATTAAATCGTCGGGTAATTTTATGTACTTTATAGATAAAATCCGTTAAAAAACAAAAATGAGCTGCTCATATTTTAGAATAGCCAATGGAAGTAAAAAGTGTTCATATATTAAGTTGTTCATATTATAGAAGCTTCTCACAAATTCACAAATCGAACACAAACATTTTTTCTAATATGGACAGGACAACGTCTGTCGGGTCAGCTAGTACCAAATAAAATGGATCAGGATCCCTTTTTTATGAATCGATCAATGTAACAAAGGAAATAGGAATTTCCAAACTCAATTAATTCCAATAATTTCCCCGACAAATAGTCGCGCAGCATGTATCAATATATCCTGTTGAGGTGGCAACAGCACCGAAGAACTGTCCCGAAGCGTAAAAAGGCATACTGGAGACTTTCCCGATCTTTCACCAATTTTAGCATCGATTCCATTCCATAATCATAAAGATCGCTCAACGGAATGACAGGCAACTATTGAATACTGACCTGACAATTCCCCAGCATATACCGGCGTCCCACAACACGACCGGTAAGAAATACCGATCGGGTTTAGGAAGACCTGTTTGAGAGAGAAAAGGATATATCAGTCCATAAACTGATTAGACCTTATGACAAATCATTCTCTGTGTGTATTTAGAAATGAGTTTTCAGAAGACCTTTAATAAATCTATCGGAAATACGATCGAATAGAACGCTATTTAAAATCAGCACAATCGGTCCATAAATAACGAAGATATGAGTAAAAATCCGAGACCACCTCTGAAAATTTTTTTGAAATCTAAAAATTCAAATAGCGCCACATAAAGCAAGCATAGTGCCAGGGTAACAATCCAAAAGCCTTGTCTAAGAAATACCGAAAGTACCTATACCTCTGTATAGGAAGCCAAATCGCTTAGTCTTAGCTAATGAGTTTTATAGTCTCCACCCTACATTCAGTGTTTTTGTGTAGTTATTCACCACGTATCAAAGTAAAAGTTAGGTTATAAATCCAAATGCATATGGTGAATATGTAGAATTCAAAAAACAATAACGCGGTACCGTTATCCGACGCCACATACTAAACCAATGCGGTAGTGAAACGTAAAACTCTACAAAAAGGGACTTTTTAGTACTTTTTAGTTCTACAAAAGGTACTTTTTGAATTTTCTATAATATTGAACCTAGAAACATAAAATTATGTTTGTAGAGTTCGGATTAGGCTGAACACATAAAAGTACTTTTTCGTTCTGCAGAAGGTACTTTTTTAAAATTTCTATAATATTGAACCTAGAAACATAAAATTAATTATATAGGGCCTGGGTTAAGTGAGAACCAATAAAAGGGGACTTTTTGGTACCTAACCGTTTTGCAATTGGTATTTTTTGAATTTTTGTAATAAAATATAATGAAAGGTATATAAGATTCGGCGAATTTAAAACTCTTTCTTGTTGGAGTTTTCATTATATATCAAACTTTTTATTATCACTAATCGGAAAGCCGGGGCTTAAAGCAAATAAATAAGAGTACATGGCACCTAGCCCAATTAGAAGAACATGAATTGGGCGGGACATGAACATTCTGTATTTCTAAATTAATCCTACATCTCCAATAATACTAATTCGTCTCCTTAATTCAGCAGCAATTTATCCGTGAATAATTTAAGAGCCAATTTTTATTTATAGCCGACATTGAACAGATTCCTAATTAGGAACAATTTTTATTTGTCCTACTGGAATTGAATTCATAGTTTTCAATAGTTTTAGGATGTAGGACCCAGGAGACTACATCTTTTTGTAGTACTACTCTCTTTTCTGACCATTCAACTATATTTTATTCTATTAAACAGGTCCCCAGTAAAATCATACAATTATATGTACATACATAGTTACTAATTATATTTAAGTTTAGTAATATTCTTGTTAGGATTTTCTAGAGGATAAGATACAAACATATAAAATATTACATTATTTTTGTTTTTATACATTATTTGTCGAGGCGGTGGGAGCTGTTGCTAATAAAATTGGATCTGGTTTAGCACGTTTGGGTAGCGTGGCCGCTCTTAAATAAGGATTATCAATATTAGGATTTTCTAGAATTGCCTTATTTGTGCTTGAATTTGGCTTAATATCATTGTCTGGTTTTGTATCTTTGTCGGTCTTCTCTGACTTCTTTTCGGATTCTTCGGCGCTTGCACCACCACTTCCATTATTACCACCACCACCTTCATTGCCAGCGCTTTCTTCTTCATTACCACTTTCATTTTCTTCGTCATCTATAGTGAAAAAATTAAAAAAAAAAAAAAAATACACAGAATAAAATATTTCTCGGCTTACCTTTACAATCTTCAGTGCGATTAGCAACTAAATAATGATATTCCAGTTCTTCGAAATCGAACACTTGATCGGTGGGATTTAAAGCAGCTAAATACGGAGGAAAGGAAGGTTTACAAGCAATTACTGAAAAGAAAGCAAAATTATATTCCAACACCAATAACATTAAGCAACATATTCATACATGGAAACATATTATCTTCCGTATCAAAAAGGCTATGAGTTTCTGAGGTTTTTGCCAGAAATTTTGTTAATGCCTTTTCTATGTCTCTTTTCTGGGTGGCAGCTTTTTCTCGAATAGCTTCATACTCCGTTACGGGTTGTTTATGAGTCTATACAGATGTTTAAGATAATGAAATTATTTGTGAATAATTTAATAATGATAGAAATATTCCCTACCGGCGTTCGAACATATGCGTGTGGATCAGGAAACAAAGGTAAATAAGGTAAAATATGAGGAGGATGCTGCGATTTTGTACCAGCTTGCAAAAGATTTAATTGTTTTTGCTGCTGTTGTTGGGCTGGCATAGATATAATTTGTCTTCCTTCCCTTTTAGCAAAGGCCTCAATACCTTGAAGTGATACCCCCATATTTACCAACGACACAATCACATCACCTATTACAGGTATTGTACGGCCGGAGAGTTCACAATAGCTTCTAGCCGATTGACCAACTTCAACTAGCACTAAAATTATTCAATTTAATTTATTTACTATGAAATTTAAGCGAGTTTGTCTACTTACTACTCTGTAGCATTTCTGTTAGAGTCTCTAAACATTCCTTGTCAACACTATCAAAACCCTTCTCCATTAGAATTTGTGACACAGCTACACTTAGAATTTTGCGTCGTGCATTACCATTTGGTTGTACAGTTTCAGTTTTATCCATATTTTATTATTTTTTTAATAAATTCTAAAAATGATTTTTTTGTTTACAAATATTATTGTAATTTACAATTTCTTCTTCTCGCATTTATTACTCAACGAAGAATGATAACACAAAAGTAAAGCTACGGAAGAATTCACAATAGTTAATTTGATACGATGAAAAAGATGTAATTTAACCCTAAAATGCATGAGGTCATCTGCAAGAATGGAAACCAAGATACCCGCATGTAAAAATCGCTGAAAATTTTGAATTTGGCATTATTTTTTTCGGAAAAATTGACCTTTGTTTGATACATACACGTAGTTGATATACGTCTAATACCAAAAATATATTGGGCCAATACATGATGTACCATATATGGTACATACGTAGTAATATTCAATAGTAATAAATATGATAAACATTTAAATCATTTTTTGCATTATTGAAATTGAAACTGTGTTGGCAAAAGAGAAGAAAATGTTGAAAATTGTGATCTGTGGCGTGAGCAAAAGGACATGGCAGAATCAATTTTTTTGGTTATTTTTATCTACTATAGGAAATTGGTATATCCTGTTATGGCTCAGTGGATTTATTCTTTTAAAGTATCTTCAATATTCCTTAATTGTAAAAAATGTACAAAATCGTATATTTTATTACTACATGTTTATTTTATTTTCCATTACATCTATAGCTATAATATCGGAATTCATTTGTAGTTGACAAAGATTTTCCACACTACTTAAATAATCTTGTGGAGTTTTAATATTTTTTGCATTTCGCACTATATCTTGAATTTTTTCTAGTTCTTGGCGTAATGCATTTTCGAATTTTAGAACGCATTTAGCAGCGTTTTTATCTCGATCACAATTTGCAATAGAGATAATGTTACATTTCACCGACAGCAGATCATTTAGAAATGTTTTTACTAACAGTAGCGTTTTATCATAACTTTGGCAATATAATTTCCATTTTGTTAGACACTGATCGCTGTCGTTTTCAGATATTTCATTCAAACGCTTTATAAGACTGCCATACCATAATGATGAAGGATTTTTGTTGTAATATACTATAGGAAAGTTAAAATTGTTTGAATGGCAATCTAATGATGAAGATGGCTTCAAAAAATTTAAATTTTCCTTTAGGAAATGTTCAAAGATTTCCAAATCTTTTATATTTGAGAAGGTGATTTTCAAATTTATTTCTTGTGATGTCATGGCAATTGTAAGAAAATCTTGATGTAGTGTAGGAGGCAAAAAGTTTAGCTCGCATTGCGATCGTTCCTCAAAAAGTAGTTTATGGAAATCCAAATTTTGCAAAAAAAGTTGCAATGACATGATGAATGTTGATTTTGTTGGGTCCGGTGTTAAATTCAAATGTCTTACCACTTCATAATTTATAAAAAGTGGACACTGCTTTAATGAAATTATTTGAGATATTTTCAACTTGATAAGTAAAACTACAAATGATTCTGGTAGTATTTGTAAATCTCCTTTAGAAGACCAAACGTTTTCCTGCAGTTGTTCATCTTCACTTTCTAGAAATGTCTCAAAAGCATCTAATTGGTCAAATTTTAGCTTTAATTGAAACATGCGATATTGCAGTTGTATTGAATGTTCGGGAGATTGATTTGTTTGAAGTACCGGTATTAGATTGCGTATAATGGTAAGATTGGGAGCAGCACATTGATTTACTAATGGTACGCCTATAACCAAATCATCATGTGCTGTAAATCTTTTCCAAATATCCCCACATCTGTTTAATATTTGTTTTTCTTCTATTTTAATAGTACGCAAAAAAGACTGTCCTAACGTTTGATTATTTTGTACCTTATGAAACGAATGAGCCGTGATGGACTTGTGTAATTGTAATTCTGTCTTGGCGCTACGTATGCGTTCTAACAATTGACGTAACTCAAACTTTTTGCTTTCCAAATCGTGTTCTTCTCTTGTAGTATGTTGTTCTTGAAAATCTGTTTTCATGCTAGGTTTATTTTGAAATTTAAATTCAATTACTGGACAAAATTTAATTGTGCCATGTACTATGCTATAACTATGTACATCTTCATATTCAGCTTTAATTTCAAATCCTTTAAAATCTGGTAAACGCATTAAAACAATACACTTGTCCCAACACTGTATAATAACGTAGATTTTATAAATATTTACGGCGTGAAACATATATTTGCCAATAGATATTCGATTTTGCTCATTTTCTGTCATTTGCGGTAAGAGGTTGGACGAGTTTTCGAACCATTTTCCTTTAGGTCCTTTATATTTTTGCAAATCCTTAGCGATTTTACTCAAACAAGATGTACTAAGATCAATGCTAGCAACAAGTTGTTTTTGCCAAAATTCCATAAATTTCAAATTTTTGGTTAATACCCAGCAGGTTTTTTCCTTTTTAATATCAATAAAACAATCACAGAAAACCATATATTCTTGTATAAATTCTGGTATTTCTCGTTTTACACTGGAATACATGTTTTGTAGGAAATAAACTCAAAAATAATATAAATAATGGAGTTTTTGCAAAATGTTTTTTTTTACAATTGTTTACAATTAATAGTCTTGTTCTTTTTAACAGTGTCATTCAATGTATTACGGTAACATAAACATTCACAATGGTAATATAAACAAAAGAGTTACCGGAGTGCGAAACTAAATAAAGTAATTGTAAACAACAGATTGCGCCAAAATAAATTATAAATAATTTTGTTATGGCAATGCGTTTTGCAAATGTCAAACTATTGTGAATTATTATGTGAACATATGTTTTTTCACAATTTTCTTTTACTCTCTTAAAAACAACAAAGATGCCACAGGTGTATAAGTTCAAACATTTTAATTACAAAACTACAGCTTCTTAAGAATATTTGCAATTTTTATTTTTGTAAATTGTTAAATTAATAATGATTTTTGTATGTAACTATTTGTTTGACTTGTTATTGCAGAATTAAGAAAATGTGTAATTTATCTTGGCAACTCTAGAAATGTTTTGTTTTATTTTCTTTTCATTTATGGTCGTCGTTTCAAGAATTTCTTTTCTACTTTGTGTTTTCGGCTGCTTCGTCGCGAGTGTAAAAGAATTTTCCGCGAGTGTAAGCAAAATACAATAAAGTTTTAAATCAAATAATATAAAACAAATTGCTAATAATAAATGTAAAACTAAAATGACATTGAAGTGAAAAATGTTCAATTTCTCTAAAGTCCTAGAAAATTTCTACGAGAAAAATCACACGCAAATGTAAAGAAAATTGTCAAGAAAATAAAAAAATATACAGGGTGTGTTTTCTGAGAGTGACTGTGTAATAAAAGTCAAAGTATAGTGAATTTACTTCAAAATAAAATTCATTGCAAAAATATTATAAAAAGAATATTAATTACAAAATAAGTTGTAATAAATGAAAAAAATATTATTGTATTTTTAATAGATAAAATAATAAATTCTACTTGACACGCAGTATTCAACTACTGCCAATAAAAGTCTGTGATTTGTCATAATTTTTATTTTTTGTAAAAGTTTGTTTTGCAAAACGTGTGTAAAGTGCGTGAAAAAAATCAGAAAAAATATAAATTCTATATTTTTTATTAGTTCAACTACCTGCCAGCCAGACAGCAAACCTATTGCCTGCCCATTTTGTTTTAACTCACAAAAATAACACAATGGTAAGTTTCATTTTGCGAAATAGGTGTACAATTACAATAGTGTCACCAAAATTTATTTAATGTAATAAAATGTTTGTGATTGTCTGTTTGTCTCTTCATGTATATTTGTGGATGACGATGGTGATGACTATTTTGTTTAGTTTTTATTTACATACATGCTCTGTGTAAGCCTTTTTGTATTATTTAAAACTATTGGAGTTAATATAGCTCTTAGAATAGACTAGTTAAGATATGAGTTGTGGATATAGTCGAATTCTATTCACCCTACATATTATGATGACCGGGGCAACCAAATACCTACATACATCTTATTTTTTGCTGCGCTTCATTTGAACACAAGTTTTCTATTTATCTATGTATTTCAGACAATTTAACTAATTTTGACGTCGATTTGTTAGAGCATATTTTCCTTTATAGCATATTTTTGCATAACAGCATATTTTCTCACATGAAGTTTTTGTTATATCGTGTCCTAAAGTTCGAAAAATCCCGTATTTTGCTATTCGCTGTTGACCGCTTATGACATTCTTAAGTTCAATCACTCGATACAGAGCCTTAACACCATAGACATTTCGCTTGGGTTTCACATATGATCAATTGTGCTTCGGGTTTCCCCTCGGGATCATGTTTCCTTGATGGTTTGGCAATCCCGAGGAAGAGAGTCCGTGTACCTACAATCAACAATGGGACAACAATGGTTAAAAAGTAGAAAGCTCGAGTACTTAAGCAAAGTGCTTGTACATGAACTTGCAGTGTAGTTAATGTAGCCTTGAAAAAAAGACAACCCGGCAGGTGTTCACTTAAAGCACTTCGACAACTTGTGTTTCGGGTTATAGTAATGAATCAAACATGTTTATTAAGCGTTCAAGCAGCATTTTAAAAAATAATTGTCGTTTAAGGTTTCTTGGCTTCGATTGGAATTTAAACCAATCTCCCTGCTCTTAGACAAACTCTACTAGTAACATTTTCAAATTGCTCCTTTAGTAGCTATCAAAGATTTTGCTATTTTATGTTGAATTTGATAATAATCTTCATGTAGTAATGCGCTTCATATTTGGACTTAAAACTTATTTTGGCTGTCTTGAGATGTTTCTGTCTTCTATATCAAAATCACAACTTCTGAATCGCCCAAAACATAACTTGCATGTTATAGCTGATGAAACATTTTTTATAACACATATGTATGTTTGTATACAAGCTTACAGTTCCTAAACAGTTTCTAATGTTGATTGTTTTTGTTGCTGAAAAAAAATTCGAAATTTAACTTCATGAATATTGTTGCAGTTAGGATAAAGAAAATATTGCTTATGGACATTCGATTTGATTTTTATTTTTCTTTCAATATGAAAGTGGCTGGAAATATTTCTGAAGAAGCTACAAAACAGACTTTGAACACCATCCTAGAATTGAAGAAGATCACATGGATAGAAATATTTCCTAAAATGTTTAAGAATACCAGACTTTTCTCTGTATTCTCATGGCCAGAACTGATCATTCCTAATATTTATGTCAAACAACATTGAATCTTGCTGGAACTGCAAAAATCATCAACTGCGGTGATCTTAGGAAGTTTGACTTATGATCACTAAGAAAAATAAGGAAAAGAGTAGTAGAAAGGATGTAGCTTGCTTATCCCATATATAATTATTGCTAAGAAAGCGCATTATTTATCGTTTTATATCAATTATCGGTTTAGATAGATAGATATCGGGCCTGTTGTGCGCTCCAATTAAAAAAAAAAAAATTGTTCACTGAATGTATTATTTTCCCATATTTAGAAACTCAGTTGCCTTCTGGCTGTCGGTAAATATATTAAGCCATGTGGGCGCTATATTTATACTAACCCAATTTACACATTCCGTTATTGCTCGTACTTCTGCCTGGAAGCTTGTGTTATGATTAGGTAAACGGTGGTATATTTCTGTTTCTTGATCTTCAATGTAGGACCCAGACCCACTTTGTCCCCTAATTTAGAGCCATCCGTGTAGCAACGGATTGTTACTAGTATTTGCTCCAATGTTCCGCTTGACCATGACATTCTATCTGGGATTAGTGTTTCAAAGTTTCCGACATATTCTGTGTCTGGTATGCGATCAGGCATGTCCAATGAATGTGTATAACCTTCCAATGTGTCCTGTCTACATTGATGATGTGTCCTATAATCCTTTTTGGCCAGTTCGCCTAAAGTAAAGAACCGTTCGGCTGTAAGCGCCGCCTCATATCTTATATATGTTTCAATGAGTGGAAAATCTAGCCTTGGTTGAAGTAGTACACATGGCAACATGCTGAACTCCCTTTAGTAGTTTGACATACAGAGATAGATACATATGTACATAGATAGATAGATAGATAGATAGATGGATAGATAGATAGATAGATAGATAGATAGATAGATAGATAGATAGATAGATAGATAGAAAGAAAGATAGATAGATAGATAGATAGATAGATAGATAGATATATAGATAGATAGATATATAGATAGATAGATAGATAGATAGATAGATAGATAGATAGATAGATAGATGTCGTATAACCTTAGTTTACGCTTTGCAAAAACTCTATTTAATTATTGTTTAATATTAACGGAATAATGTTAAATTATTAATATAATAAATGGATAACAGCAACTTTAATTAATATCATATTTAAAACAGTTATGACGTCAAAATTTATTAATATTGCTTGAAGCAAATCAACTAAATTTTTACTGCAAAAAACTCTAAAGATTTTATAACTTAAAAACTTTTAACGCCTACACATTTCTTTGTTTTGTTAGCGGTTTTATTAACACACATGCATACTCATACTTTGTATATGAATATAATACTTATCCGGTAAATCCACAGTAGCCCATATATAGTAGGTGGAAGCATACTCTGTTAACTACCAAACAAAAAAAAAAAAAAACATGATTAAAACCGCTTCAGTTAATGAATGAAGCAACACAATGAATCAGTATCATTTTGACTTTGAAACCAACTAAATAAGTATTGTGTCTAATTATTTATACATAAATTATTTGGTTAATAACACTAAATTTTGGTTAAATAAAAGGAATAAAAACAAATTTTTATAGATTTACGTTTTAAATAAAATCTAAAAAAAAAAATATTTGTTATTTAGTGTAACTGTTTGCTTTCTGTTCTCATTTTTTATTAAATCGTTTTTCTCAGATCTTATAATAAACACAACATTTTATTGATAAGTAGGTATTTGTGTTTTTTTATTGTTATTATAATAATGTTTGTAGTGCATATAATCTCACAAGTACAAGTGCTTTTTCATCAAAACACATTTACTTATTGTTATTTTATTTAATTAACTCAATTTCTAAAATATTTTTAATCTTATCACAAATTTCATATAGAGTTCGCCAATTGTTACACGAAGGGGTGCACAAAAAGCTAAAATACAAACTCGCGCAATGGTCAAATCAGCAGTGACAGCAGCAGCTAACGTCAATTCAGTCGAGAATCGCAAACCGAGTGCGGCACTTCTGGAGGCAAAACGCAAAGCAAAATTACTAAAAATGCAACAACAAAATCAACAAGAAATTGTAGTCAAGGATATATTTCAAAATGTAAGTGTTAATTGTTTTGCCTAAAAATATCTTAAAAACCAATTAAGTAAATAAAACGCAATTGTATTGTTGCTTGTAGGCGGTGAATGCTAAATACATGACTCAACGACCCACTGGTCTTATTTATGATGAATCTATGTCTCAGCATCGCTGTCTCTGGGATAGTGAACATCCAGAGTGTCCAGAAAGATTCATACGTGTTTTAGATCGGTATGTAAACAAAATTAGTGTGAAATATTTATATTTTTTGTTTAATTTAAAGTTGTGCTTGAGCAGTCATTTGTGTTAACTGTTATAATTATGCCATTATTATACCCTACATTACTTTAGTGGGTAGGGTATATTGGGTTTGTGCTGATGTATGTAACGCAGAATAATATTGGTCCTATACTATCCTTAAGGAATACCAATCGGCTTAGAATCATTTCGTGAATCGATTTAGCTATAACCGTCCGTCTGTCCGTCCATGTAATCCTTGTAATCAAACTACAGGTTGCAATTTTGAAGATTATTCAATGAAATTTGCCACATGATCTTCTATGGTACCGTAGACAAAGCCTATTGAAAATGATTAACATCGGTGCATTATTTCACCTAGCCTCCATACAACTGAAGCCGCAGAATAGTTAAAAGCCCTATTCTGTGGCTTCATTTCAAAATTATGTTTAATATACTCGTATCTCGACAAAAAGCCAAGTTCCATACTAGCCTTGATAACCCTCATGAACTATCTAATTATAGGGCCTCATTGGACCCTAGCCCCTATAAAAAGCTCCTTCAAAATGTAACTTAAATGTCCACAGTTTTATTCAACAATAAATGGCTTAAACATATCTGAGGCAAATCTTAATCACATTTTACTTATTGTAACAAGTGTAAGGTAATATATGGACGGCCTCGCCCGACTATAATTTCTTACTTGTTTTTTGTTTAGCTTGTTTTTTGTTTAGCTTGTTTTTTGCTATTTTATAGAAATTCTTTGTTCTTCAAAAGCAAATTAAATTAAATTTTCCTGAGTAAAGCTTTGTATAATAATTTCATAGAGTGGTGTTGGTAAATGCAAATTAAATCGCAAACACACACACGCATACATGTATATGTAGTTAATAATGAAAGAATTTTGAAAACAATTTAGACATTAGGATAGTCACAGTTGTAGTGATCCCATAAAAGATTTCTAATGTTTAAATATAAAAATTTCTTTCAATATATATCTCTTATTATTCTGAAAACCTTTTATAGTGTGGAAATTATACATTTTGAATTTTAAATCTTTAATAATGAACACTTATAATTTGTTTGATATTATTTGATTACTTTAATCCAAATGGAAATATTTAGTTGCAGTTAGTTATCAGTTAAGTGCAAACAATATAATACAAAATTATCTTATCATTTAACTTTAAATCAGAATTAAATTGTTGTTTAAAAGATTTTTATTTTAATAGATATTTAGTTTTTTGATTAACAAAAAACTGCTTGGTCAGCCAAAAATCTATAGACAGTGGTATTCGAAACAAACTGACACTCTTTAATTCATATTCAATTTCCAAACTTAGTTCTTTCACATGCCGAACTTTACTTCATTCTACATTATGTGGAAACAGAAGCAAAAGGTTCTTTGGTGCTCTAATAATAACATCTTTGACAATATTTATGTTTTCTGTTCTTACTTAAATACGTTTACTTTTTGAATGGTTATACTATATATAGACGGTTGTTAGATCTTACAACGTTGTCAGTAAAATGAGCAGAAAATGTCTAATAATACTGTCAACTTACAAATTTTGTCCTGCAATGTTTTTGGTAATGCTTTTTCTGACAACGTTGCAAAAGAAAAATTGTAAGTTCAGACAATTATTAGACATTTTCTGATTATACTGACAACATTGTAAGATCTGACAACCGTGTATTACGGTTTTTAGTCTATAACAAAATCCTAATTATACATTTGTATTTGCAGTTGTCGCGAATTAAAATTAGTTGAACGCTGTCAAATTTTACCCTCTAGACGTGCTACCAAGGATGAAGTAATGCTTCTGCATAGCGAAGAACATTATCAATTGTTGGAAAAAACTTCGGGTGTTAATGATGATGTTAAAATGGAAGATTTAAGTTCACAGTTTGATTCGGTTTATATACATCCGGTAAGTATTTAATAGGCTCTTTTCAAACATAAAATTTCTTACTGTATATTTCTATTTTCTCTTCATAGACCACTTTTGATTTGTCATTATTGGCAACAGGCTCAACAATTGATTTGATTGAAAGCGTTATAAATGGTAACATACAAAATGGTATGGCCATTATACGTCCACCAGGACATCATGCTATGAAAGCTGAATTCAATGGGTAGTTAAATGTTCCAATACTTTTCAATTGCATTTAAATGAATTTGTATTAATTTTATATTTTATTTTAGCTATTGTTTCTTTAATAATGTAGCAATAGCTTCACAGTATGCCTTGGATATTTTGAAATTGAAAAAAATCATGATAATCGATTGGGATGTACATCATGGTCAGGGTACTCAGCGATTCTTTTACAATGATCCCAGAGTACTTTACTTTTCAATACATCGTTTTGAACACGGCACCTTTTGGCCGAATCTAAAAGAATCCGATTTTGATGCTGTTGGTCATGGTCCCGGTTTGGGTTATAATTTCAATTTACCCCTTAATAAGACGGGCATGGGTAATGGCGATTATTTGGCCATATTCCAGCAAATACTGATACCAGTTGCTGTGGAATTTCAACCAGAATTGATAATAATTTCAGCTGGTTATGATGCTGCCTTGGGTTGCCCTGAGGGTGAAATGGAAGTAACACCTGCCTTTTATCCACATCTTATTAATCCTTTAATTAAATTGGCCAATTCTCGTTTGGCGGTTGTTTTGGAAGGAGGCTATTGTTTGGATTCGTTAGCCGAAGGAGCTGCTTTAACGTTGAGAGCCTTACTAGGTGAACCTTGTCCGTTGCTGGTGGAGAAATTACAGCCACCTTGTCCTTCCATACAAGAGTCTATATTAAATTGCATTTATTCTCATCGTCCTTATTGGAAATGTTTGCAGGTGCAAGACACCTACACCATGGAAGATTTAAACAACGTTAATCCACAACCAAATCTACATAAAGTTAGTCGTTTATTCATTGGCGGTGCACCTTTGCCTGAACGTTTTCCCACACGTGGTACTGGTCCTAAAATTCCATTGGATGTCATAGAACGCAATGCATTACGCCTTAAGACACTAAAAGAAGGTAAATTTTCAAATAAAACTATCAATTTCTAACATAAATACATTCTTACCTTCTATGGTTTCTAGAAACAAAACTATTTTCACCACAAGTACGTGTCTGCTATGTATACGATGAATTTATGTTAAAACATTCAAATACCTACGAAGAGGGACATCCCGAACAACCCGAACGTATAAGTAAAATTTTCGAAATGCATCAAGAGTACAAATTATTGAATCGCATGCAACATGTACAATCACGTACGGCTACAACCGATGAAATCTGTTTGGCTCATACTCGCTCACATGTTAATGCGATACGTCGTATTGGCGAGAAAGATGAACTGCAAAACATGGGCGCCAAATATAATTCCGTCTATTTCCATCCAACAACTTTTGATTGTGCCACTTTGGCGGCCGGTTCTGTATTGCAGGTTGTCGATAAAGTAGTTAAAGGCGAGGCACGCAGTGGAGTGTGTATTGTACGACCACCGGGACATCATGCGGAATCGGATGTTCCTCATGGTTTTTGTATTTTCAATAATATAGCAATTGCCGCTCAGTATGCTATTAGAGATCATGGTCTCAAACGTGTTCTTATTGTCGATTGGGATGTGCATCATGGCAATGGCACTCAGCACATATTCGAATCGAATCCACAGGTCTTGTACATAAGTATTCATCGTTATGACAATGCCACATTCTTCCCTAAAAGTAAAGATGGTGATTATGATGCTGTGGGCAAGGGAGCTGGTGTAGGTTTCAATGTTAACATTCCCTGGAATAAGGTGAGTGGAACAGAATAGTTTAAAGTTAACATCTTTTTAATATTTATGGTATCATTTGTTTCCACAGAAAGGCATGGGTGATATGGAGTATGTAATGGCCTTCCAACAGATTATCATGCCCATAGCGTATGAATTTGATCCAGAGTTGGTTTTAGTTTCGGCCGGTTTTGATGCTGCTATTGGAGATCCACTTGGTGGCTGCAAAGTAACACCCGAAGCCTATGGTCTCTTCACGCACTGGCTATCGGCCCTAGCTAATGGACGAATTATTGTGTGCTTAGAAGGAGGCTACAATGTCAATTCCATATCATATGCCATGACCATGTGTACAAAATCCCTACTTGGCGATCCTATACCAGCAATAAATCTAAATGGTAGTGCTTCGCGGCCACCAACTGTAGCGTACATGAGCTGCATGGAAACATTACAGAACTGTATAGGAGTACAACAACGGTATTGGAAAAGTTTAGCTTTTGGAAAGAGATTGCCACAGACATCGGGTGAAAACAACAATGAGGATTTTCTTTCTGCTACTTTACAAAATTTAGATATTACAAGGGATGATGTCCAAGGCGCTGCTGGTGGTTCTCAAGATACAGACACCAATGTATCACTCGAGGCAAGTGGCAGTAAACCGAAGGTAAAAGTAAAAACTCTTACAGAATTTCTCACAGAGCACATGCAGGTAATTAATAGTTGTTCATGAAACATGTCTAACGTTTATTCCAAGAAACAAATGATGGATGATATTAACCATTTCAAATATATATTTTAAATATTTTCATGTCTGATCTACTACTACTACTACTACTACTCCCCAACAATGCACGTTGCATAACAATTAATGAAATAATATTAAAACAAAAATCTATAAATAATCAACCACCTGACACATTTCATCATCGTTTTGTAAACAAAAAAAAATTAAACAAACATGTAAAACAGGCTTTCGAAAATAATGAAATGTTTGCTGTTGTACCATTAAAAAATTGTCCTCATTTGTCCCAGTTACATCTGGGGGATGTACCAAAAAGTAAGCAAAACAATATGTCTTGTATTGTTGTTAATTGTTTGGAAAATTGGTTTCATTTACTTTAGCTTTTTTATGTTTTCATATTTGTTATTGCATTTGTTGGCTTTTTGTAATTTTTTTCTTTTTATTTGGTGATTTGTTACATACAACATTTACATTATTACATTCATTTACAAAAAACGAAAATTTAAAATTACGCTTTGCTTCATCATTTTTCATATTATTTTTTTCTCAGTCCATTTATAGTTGTAAATTTTTTTGAAATGTGTTTGAGGTGCACATTTCTATACTTTTCTTTGCGTATAATTTATATTTTACTATGGGAGCGGTATAAATAACTTATTCCTGGAGAATTTGCTAAATAATTCAAATGTTTTAAACACTCCCTAAAAATGTGTTAACCAGTCTATTAATATTTTAGTTCAACTTTGAATTTTACTTTAATTTATATAGTAGAGAGGTTATGAAATTATAACCTTACATGAATACGCATCTCGACGTGCGGTTTGTTATGTTTTACACGCATTCTTTTTGTGTCACGACCCGCTTTTGTTCTCTGGTATATCCGACCAGAATAAAGGTCGCTTAAAAATTTGAAATATAGAAATAATTTGAACAGAAACTAAAAAAATTGGAATTGAAATCGCGCCTGCAAACTTTCTTTCTTATTTCCTTTATAAAAACTAGAAGATTGCATAGATCACATCAGATACATCCCAAAGTTATTCGTGGAATCTTTGCTGTATTCTCTACTGTTTTTAGCTTCTCAACACCAACTCTTTTAAGGGGTTAAATATATCGATTTCTAGGCCCAAAGAGTCCATTGTGATTGTCTTTTGTAAAGGACAAGGAATATAGAAAGAACACAGAAGAATAATAGAAACGGTGAGAGAAGTAAAATTCTCCCATGATAAGTAGTTTAAAGAGAGAAAGTAATCATCAAAAAAATGCAACCCCTAATTGAGCATTAACGGCTTATTACCCCTCCTCAAGTGCTTATACTCATTCCGAACAATCCTAATGGTACTATGGCTTTTGCATATAACTTCGGTCATAGTGCCCTCAAATCCACCCAAGTGTACCGGGATTGGTTGTTGTTTTTTGAAGATTAGTCATAAGTCTACAGTAATAGAGAGAAGTTTTTATATCCTATTACTGTCTGGCCTATTTATCAGCTATCTCATGTGGCTGCCTAGCACAGTGCCCTGGTATCCAACACAACCATAATGTGAAGCTTTATAAGGGTCACTGTCCAATTTATCAACTATCTCATGTGACTTTCTAGCACAGTGCCTGATACCCAACACAACCATAATGTAAAGCTGAATAAGGGTCACTTCCATGATCCTTATGAAGCTTGTTTCCATTAAAGAATATAGATAGACTCCGGTCCTTAAGCCGGATTCCATCTTGGATTCATCAGTTATGACTCCACTCCCCTTACACAGTACTTCGGACCGAATCCACTTGTTCCTACAAAGAAACATTATTGAAGGTGTCACTCCGAAGTTCAAGTTCAGAAATACCCTCCGCACATACTTCAATTCCTGATATACTAGTATCCTTGTGGCTAGAGCTTATTTAAACTATCTAAATAAGTTCTTAGCCGCCATACGATCAATGTTTTTCTTAATGGGGATCAAATTTAGAACAATATTCAATGCCGTTTACCATGTACTTCCCTTACCACTAATTATGCCGGTAGAAGTACAACTATAGACAACCATGTTTACAATGTTTGGTAGCAAACCCCAATTCTCACTAATAGAGTAACAATTTGCGGCCAAGGAAGTTCCATTGATGCTTGACCTACCCAAATTTAAGTGAAGAAAACTATCTACGTTTTAGACGGTTTTATACACAAGTCATTATCCGAGGTTGTTAGATGACTATACTTTGAAATCCCAACTTTTTTAAAACGAGTGACAACAGAAATGGTGACATTACTAGTTTAAAAAAGGTTGAATCAAGAATATTAAGTAGTTACGCTTGTATTCCAAAGGGTTCATAGTTACTTTAGAAAAGTTCCTCAAATCAAATAATGTACATATAACTATCAACCTGTATGTATGTATGTAATATATACTAATATTATATTTTCACAAAACTCCATCACATGTAATCTTATCACACTCATTAGAACTAGTAAAAGTTAAAAATTGTTCTTGGATTTTCTTTAATTTCTTTGTTATTGTGTTTGTGCTTTTAAAATTTCTGTTTTGTTTTTATTTCTTATTTATTAGTGCTCTGTAAAATGTGCTTAATTAATTTTTTTAACAATTATTTCAACAAATTTCAAATATTTCTTACAATAAAGTAATTTTTAATGATTTCTATATATAATTTAAATAAACAGCAATAAATACATCAATGCCCTGCCATGAATGTTCATCAACGGCCGAAAATTGGATGTGTCTTAGTTGTCAACGGGTTTTATGTGGCCGTTACGTAATGGAGCATATGCTGTATCATAATTTGGAAACATCCCATCCATTAGCATTAAGTTTTAGTGATTTATCCGTCTGGTGTTATCCTTGCGAATCATATATAGATAATAGTAAATTACATGCCTATAAGAACTTGGCACATCGTCATAAATTTGGTGAAGACATGCAGTGGTCATACGATGATGAGGGCGACCAACAACAGCAAAACAATCGATGTCACAGTGATACAGATAGTTATGATGACGACGAGAGCAGTGATAGTTTAAGACAACAACTTGAAAATAACTATTATATACATTTGAATTATGATACAAATAACTGACATTTGCTTTTGGTACTGCTTGAGTCAGTACAGCATCAAATATGTTTGCTGTTTCCTTCTTTGCGTCCAGTTTTTCAATATGTTTTACAATACATTTGGCCTTTGGTACAACGTTTATGTGCGAATATTTTACATTATTTTATGGCAAACTGATCATGGATCGGATAAAATTAACAAATTAAAAGCTAAATAAATTTTATCTACATAAATTTAACATTATATTAGATTAATATATACAAACATACATATAAATATGTACTAATTTGTTATAAAATATAATTTTATGTTAATATTATTAATCAAATTACATACAAATTTTCCATTTAATCAATGAGGCACAATATATTTTTTTTAATTTTTTCTTTTTCACCTTGCCAAAGCTCCTAAGTACTTTCCTTTTTTTTAACAAATTCACTTGTTAAAGAGAATTCTAAATTATGCACCAAAATAAACTATTTATTTCACTCTTAACAAAATATAATAAAAAAACAACTGTTAAAAATTATTTATATATTTTATTTCTTGTTAAATCTAATTAATTAATTTTTTAAAAACTTACTAAACTTGACTATGTTAACTTTGCTTTAACAGCTAAACAATAAATAATATTTTGTTAAAATCTTGTTATATTTCCAAAATTAAACTATTCCTTTAAACCAATAAAAAAATGTTGACTAAAAAATAAATTTTAACTAAAATTTAATATAAACAAATAATATTAGTAACTAACATTACTTTAGGTTGATTGTAAATTAATTATTAAGCTAAATTAACGAAAGAAAAAGTGAAATATTAGAATATTTTCTTAGATACAAATTTATAGTTAAAACGAGAAAATACAAAAAAAATAAATATTTGCATGTACGTAAGAATGCATATTGATATGATAGTAAATTAAGCATCCATAAATATTAATTAATAAGTATGTACTATTTATGTTTAAGTATTAATGTTAATCATAGCGTTACGTCTAGTTTAATGTGCAACACAAACAAATCGGAAAAATAAACAACAAATTATTACTAAAATATTCTATATAATTATGAGTTTTCTTTATCCTCGCGATGTCATCACTGGGAACACACTTGGGTCCAGTATTCTGATCCCTTTGTGATACCTAAAAAGAGAGAAAACGGTCGGCGTATTAGTACACTTCGACCTAATCACTCTGGTTTCCTATTCCGAACCAGTTTGTCGCACGAATGTATGAGTCTATCTTCCGGATATTAACCTCTGATAGATCCGCTAAGTCTTGCAGAAAATAGCTACTTAGCAGGCTCATTCTGTGATCAGCTAGGGCGGGGCAATGACAAAGGCAATGACTGGAGTCCCAAAGGACAGTGACCAGTTACCACTGCCATTAAGTTCCGTAGATTAGCTCTCGGAATGAAGAAAATGGCATTGGATCTTTGTGGGTTGTAAAATGGCCATATGATCCTTGCCCGTCGGCAGGTAGCTTCAGTCGACCATCTGCATTGCGCAAGCTCATATAGTTTTTCATGTATCGAGCGTTAGCAGGTTGAAAGCGGTATACCAACGAAAGGTTCGATATGCTCTCTTGCAAGCGAGGAACCTAACTTGGCAAGAGAGTCCGCGATGGTATTACCTGGAATTTGTTGATGTCCTGGAATATAATACAGTCCTATTGTGGAATGTTTCGCCATCTCGTTAAGGGATGTTCCGGCATTCAAGGACTAATTAAGGGCTGCCTGGCTGTCGGTATAAATTCGAATATTGAAACCTGAGGCAGTTTGCAGCCCATTTTATGGCTGATAGTTCAGCCTGAAGTACGCTACATTGGTCAGGGAGCTTGAATGAACTTCCGTTCCCAAATGTGCTATGTAAAAGCCACCACCTACACGGTGGTTTGATTTTGAGTCATCAGTGAAAACCTTATACGATCCGTCATGGAGGATTGTTTCCATCACATTTGGATCGTGTTGGATATTCACTGAAAAGCTTCTATTAAAAAACGGTTTGGCGATGCAATATTCGATATTGTCAAGAATTTCTTCTAGACAATTAAGAATGGTAGAGTGACCTGACTGAATCATATGCCACATACCAATTGTATTGAGTATAATGGCCGTGTTTAGGGCAACCTCTTGGGCCATTAGATCAATAGGTAGCCATCCCATCATGACAAAGAGAACCTTTGATGGGGTGCTGCGGATGGCCCCCATTATCAATAGAGCTGATTCCCTCAAAACTTGCACCATACAAAAGTATGGGCTTGACTACTATGTCGAAGAGCCATTTGGTATTCTTGGGGTTTATATCCCATGATTTGCCAATTGCTCTCTTACACGAGTACGAGGCCACAGCCGCTTTTGACACTCTAGATTGAGTGTTCAAACGCCATGATAGTTTTGAATCTAAAATTACTCCCAGATATTTAGCACTATCAGATAGCTTCAATTCTATCCCATTTAGTCGTGGGAGAGTGAAGGTTGGTATCTTGTATTTCTTAGTGAAGAGAGTGTCTGAGTGCTGAGTGTCTTGCGATAAAATATCCAGATATTTGGCAGATACTAATACAGGCACATGGTCTGCATACGCTATTACCCTAAATCCCATAGATCTAAGATCTAAGAAGTGGGTTCAACGCTAGGTTCCACAGAAGTGGAGATAGAACTCCACCTTGTGGGTTACCATCCTTCAAATATATAAAATGTTTTAATTCGATTGCCCAGAAATCTTGATTAATACAACTTTTGTTCTAACTCCGTTAGATGGTCATTCTGGTGGCCCCTCCGATGACATCTCAGTAGGAACTGCTTTGAAAGCATGATGTTATGTTCCATGACCAAAAGCATCTTCGTCTTGTCATAAGAGTGTTTTTCAGACGTCATTTGTATGCAGCTGCGTTTTGACAGATTTGAAGCTTCTTTCATTGTATGTCTTCATAATGGCGCTGCGTAGTTTACCAATGACCGGCTAAGCTTTCTTTATCCATTCCTAAGTAAATATAAATTAAAATTATTAAAATAAATTACCGTTTTCTAAACCTAATAAGTATTGCACTTAATTACCCTAATTATATCACATATCAAACATTATCATAATGTTCTCACGATTATTTCCTAAACTCATATTAATATAAAATTCATTTCGTTCTCTTACATTTTCAGAATCAACATTGCCATGGAAATGCCTCTCCTTAAAATTGGGACAATATCTCTATATAAATTCTTTCATTATAAAAGATTCACAGATACGTATACTTTTCATCCTATTACAGGAAGTCAAACATACATTGGTAGCATATGAATTATTAATTTGTTTAAATTTGTTTTCTTATTTTCAGCCTAAAATACTTATATTGCCGAAATCTAGAAATTCACCTATATTGTAACAAACACATATCGATAATACTAGAGAAAAAAATGGACTCCACATCAGATAATCACTATTATGCCAATAGTTCTTTCACATCAGATCCACTATGCTAGAGGTAAAGTACCATAATCAGAAGTATCACAGATTTCCGTTTTAAGAGTAATCGCATCATATAAATAAACATTCAGAAGCCTTTAGATAGTTATGCATACTTTCATTTTGCACATTTTCGAATCATTCTCCTATGCCTTGATACCTTTGGAATGATAAGTTCCTAGCGTTTTACCCTGCCATGTCTCTATTTCATACATATTATTTCCAATAGACTTGACCATTCTACACTTTAAGAACTTTTTAAAAAATTTTGAATTAATGTTCTTGCTAAAATTACTTAATATTGTATTCCTACGATATACCTTCTGTCCTAAAACAAACTTTGTAATTTGTGCTCCTCTATTATATCTCTCTGCGCTATTTTCATAATTTTGACACATTTTCTCCCTAATAATTTAATTCCAGAGTTTTAGCGACCCCACCATGAGCTGTTGTTAATTTCGAATGAGCATTTTCGATTATCGGCTGAGTGATTGTAACTGGAATCCATGATTTCCATGGTGACTCTTCTTCATATTGATCGAAACTTGTTCTTTTATAAATGAATCCGTTTTCAACCTTTAAATCCGGCAAACTTTCAGCATTTTGTTTTATTTGCGCTATTAGATCTTGATATTCATCATTTACAAATTCATTTGTTTTAAATCCGATAACATCTGTTATATTTATTTCATCTACATTTGGTAGTCTTGACAACATATCCGCTACAATGTTTTCTGAGCCTTTTCGATGTTGAATTTGAAAGTCGAAAACCTGTAACTGAAGTGACCACCTTGCCAATCTTCCAGTAAGATCCTTCATGAACATCAACCATTACAAACTTGCGTGGTCAGTTACAATGGTGAAAGGCATCATTTCTACAAATTGCCGAAACTTTTTCACCGCCATCACCGCCGCTAAACATTCTTTCTCGGTTACAGTATAGTTTCTTTGACATGCATTTAATTTCTGCGAGTAAAATGCAATAGGGTGTTCATTACACATCTGGTACAACACTCCAATCCCATAATCGCATGGATATAGAACCTTTTGGAAAAATCTGCATGTCGAAGAACAGGAGCTGACGTTAGTGATTTTTTAACTCTTCAAATGCTTTGGTTGCTTCGGGTGTATACAATCAACACTACTACAAATTGCACATGATACTACACACTTCACGGAACAGATCATGACAGGCTATCAGGTATCACTAACAATTAACATAGTACATATATTTATAAATAATTGAAATCTAAAACAAATCATTTTTTAGGACAGACAACACTCTTCATGAAACATATCAATGACAGGATATCAGACGTTGTACAACATTTAACACTGGACATGATTATCAACAACAAAAACTACAAGTTTATTCTAAAATGTGTCACTAGAAAGACTGAAACTTAACGCTGATACAACACACTTCGCTATACACATTATACGACAGGATATCAGTCATTAAACAACAATCTACACTAAAAACGATTTCGGACTAAACTCAAAAATTAATTCAAAACAAAAACGAAACGAACACAATACAGTTGGGGACAAGATATTGCGTTTCACTTCTAAAAGCATTTCTTCGCCGATCATCAATATCCAAGTGTTCCACTAACATACACTCTCCATATCGTCTTGGAGCAGTTATGTCAGCCAACTCGTGCGATACGAATCACGGCACTGATCGTATCGCACGTTTTGGTGTCGTACGTGTCCTACTTCCTCGCAACTTAAGTTACTTTTCATGGATTTGAAAATAGCTTAAGTTGTCTCATTTAGTTTCCTGGCGATGTTTCCTGCTAGCTCGGTATGTTTAGACCGCAGGCGGTTCCAACCCTGCTCCGACTGACTCCGAACTGTAAACGAAGAGAATACAAAAACACTATAATCAATACAGAAACTACACCAACAAAATCTAACACACGAATTGTCGTTCCCACGACAATCGGTTTTTCGCATAAGAACGACTCGGAGTTTAACGAACAACGACCAAGGATTGTCAACCCAGCCACAACGTATAGCTGCTACAACAACAACCACACGAAGAACCCTGAGACAGCTGACAGTCTCATCTGCCCTCCCGACCTTGTCGTAGCTGCATCCGCCTTCATTTAAGCATACGACCCAACAATCCACATGACTTTTACCCTCAGCTTACCATTCCATCATCACCTGTACCTTGCTATATAATAAAGCATAAGTCTTGATCTTAAAATGTACCAATCACATATTTTTTTATTAAGTAGATTTGAATAATTTGACTTAATCTAAGAAAACAATCTTTATCACATAAATTAGACAGTCACAAGCAGATATTAGTCACCAAAATAATCTTGACATCATGGTGTCTTTATAATTAGAATTTTTTTAAATTATTTGCCCCAACAACGCCTACAACACTTCAGGAAGAATGGTAAGTTTACTCAAGTCTGAAGTCTAATTTTATTCATTTCACCCTGAAATTAATTCTTTCAGTGAACATATATAACGAAAGACAAGTAAGAAGTTATAGTCGGGCGATGCCGACCATATAGTACACTACACCTGTATACGAATAAAATGTGATGTAGTTTTCATAATAAAACATTTAAGTTCAATTGTACCTTGCCTCAGATATACTAAAGCCATTTACTGTTTAATAAAACTGTGGATATTTAAGTAAAATTTTGATGGGGGGCTTTTTAGAGGGTCTAGGGTTAAATGAGGCCCTATAATTAAAAAGTTTATCAGGGTCATTAAGACTAGTATAGCTTTGGTTTTGCAGCTTTTTGTCGAGATACGAGTATATTAAGCATATTATGAATTTAAAAGCCTTAATTCTATGGGGCCTAGGTGAAATAATGGACCGATGTTAACCATTTTCAATAGGCTTTGTCTACAGTATCATAAAAGATCATGTGCCAAATTTCATTGAATTATCTCCAAAATTGCGACCTGTTGTTTGATTACAATGTTTACAAGCTCTTTTTAGGGGTACAGTTGTATGGGGGCTAGGTGGAATAATTTACCGATCTTAACCATTTTCAATAGGGTTCGTCCCTGGGACAATAGAAGATCTTGTACCAAATTTCATTCAATTATCTTCAAAATTGCGGACATAGCTAAATCGACTCAGAAATTCAACCCGCAACATGTGAATGTCCATGACCAAGCACTTTGCTCAAAACGGCGAAAGCCAAACATCAAACACAAGCCTGATCGTCCTTAAAAGATAATGGCTATGACTCGAGAATTGATCTGCTACTCAGAATAACGACTGAATCAATTATTTATATGATAAATTTCCGAACGTACGGCATATCAGACGAAGTAATGCATTTCCAATCAAACCCAATATTAAATCTACCAACCCAACCGCACCACTCTCGGTGATCAATGCCTAACAAAAAACTGTCTGTTTTGCTTAGAAAGGATTTGGTTGCTAAAAAAAAGTATTTCAAACTCTGGTGCCTTCTCGATCTTTTCCTGGAAGTTGCTGTATCATTCTAGCTAATCACACATTTTACAAGAGGATAACAGAATCATTTTTTTATTGTACTAATTAGTACTCACACCTACCACGGTATACTAACTTCAATCGAAATTGACGACTACCTTCGTTGGTAATTTGCCAAAAAACCAGGTTGGTAAGTCTGATCAGTAGAGAAGTTTAACTAGTTTGTGGAGCGCGTTAAGTACAACAATTTTCTACATTACTTGTATATATAATTTGACTACCACAATTATTGCTAAAATCGTTCATCCTTGGACATTTATAGCAACAAAACCTTCGATTGCTTAAGGTCTGGTTACAATCACCCCGCTCCTTAACCGTCCGTGGGCATTTTCAGCAGTTTTAGAGTTTTAATGGTCTCCACCTGGTTATATCGTGAGTATTTTATGCTTTCTACCAGTTGAAATGTTCGAATATTTTATGGTCTCCACCAATAAAACATAACCTCACTTGAGGTGATGCGAAAGCACGAGATTAATGTAGAGAACATATGTGTAACTTTGAACAGTTATATGAAGTGATATACTACATCAGTGCGAGCGAGACGAAAACTGTCGAAAGTCAGGCAACAAATACAATATGAACGCGTTTCAAGAAGTAATCGAGATGACTCGAGAGATGTTCCCCAACTCAGACCTAAATTACGACCGCCTGAACAGACCTGGACAAGGAAGAAAAATTCCATCAAATGATACCTTTCATCCAGCATCATTCAACCCAGCACGCTTCTCATTTATCCGACATACTCATTTCCCGTATCATATACAATTAAGACCAACCCATTTCCAACTTTTAGTCCCACAGTCACTCCTCTGTGGATATCTGAAAATACTGAAATATTGACTTAACCTAACATCACCCGTGGCCATCGGTAGTACCATATTTTGTGGGTCTCTGGTTAGATGCCATATCAAATCATACCAAGGACAAGCTGTGGAGTGAAGTGATATCACCAGTTTATAGTCCCGGCCGACTATAAGTACTGGTAACACCTTTAAACCCCCGGATTGCAAAACAGCAAAATGGGATCTGTCATTAAGGAAACATGCCCCGTGTGGATGTCAGTCTGTATTTCGTTTTGTATTTTAAGATGTCTGTTGGTTGAATTGTTTGTTCGTTTTGTTTTGCTATAATAATAATCAGGCCTGTCACAGATTTCCATTCCGATCGATTTTCTTCTTCAAAAAAGAAAAATTACAACTTTTTTTGAATGAAATCATTTTACAAATTCAACATGAAATTGACAATAAGTAAAAGTTATTATTTCTATAAGTTTTTATCAATTTATTTACAAGTTATAATTCCGCTTTCGATCGGAATGGAATTCTGTGACAAGCCTGTGACGAATATAGCTCTCTTAGCTATTAAAAAGGAGAAAGTATTTTTTTGTCTTTCTTTCCCGGGGAACGCACCATGTATACGTTTTTTGGACCGCAGGGAACAGGTGGTGTAGAATCTTCTCACTCTCAGATTAATTAAAACGATAGTGGGTCGAAGATACATATGTTGACTATCCGCCACTCGGGTAAGTAATACGTAGAGGAAAATGGAAAACTTCCGCGAGGCCTTCTTCACTTCTTCGTCATTCAAATGTTATAATCAGGTTTCTTTCTCAGTTACTCCAACCTGCCGATCCCTTTCCCCGACATATCCGGATGGACATCCGATTTTTTGTAATGTCTTCCATTCCATTGGTAGTCGACCGAATTCTTATTGGAAATACACCGAAAATGTTGGGGGTTTCTGAACTAATAAAATCGTAGTTTGAACCTGTGATCTACAGTAATATGATACCCAAACAGATTTTTTGGCTTGCAGCATATATGGCAAAGTGGTCCTATATATTGACACTTTTTGAAATTATTACAACTATTTATTAATTTATTAGATTTAACACGCATCGTTACTCATATGGGCAATATATAGATTGATTTTCGGAAAAGGTCATACAAATTAATTCTCTTATTGTAGGATCAATTATGGACTGAACCAACTTGAAACTTAGTAGAGTTTTTGGTTCTTAAAAAACTTGTTTGTGTCGAATTTCATTGCGTTCGTGACAATTTTAAACTGTTTTTGAAAGCGAAATTAATTTTCAGATGTTTGTCAAACTTTAAAGTGTAATTTCCGCAACTATAAAACTAATTTGTGAAAATTGTATTAATACGAAATCATGCGCCGATTTGCCCATTTTCCCTATTAGTAGAGAATATTTGAGGACAGACAAAATCTAAAAATATACATTTTCTCTTCATTTTCATCTTGATTTTTTCCTTCTAATCGTTATGATATTACTGTTTAATAGTTGAAGATCGTGAATATCTATATTTATTTCATTACGATGTATTCACTAATCAATAAAAAATATATAAAAAGTTAAAATATTTGTGTGTAAAATTGATCGATGTAAATTAATGAGAAACTATTGAATGTAAATTCAATAAATTCCCGCTAAAACAAATACTTGCAATGAAAACTTGATCATTTGAACGACCTGATTTCAAAAAGGATAATTTTGTTATTCCATTTGTAATCCATCGAAATACTGGCCGTAGATCAGAGTAAAGGTGCTATTACACAACATGTATTTTACATATGTACTGTCAAAATTTCTATCTGTAAAAGTTGTACATATCGTCTGATACATATGAAACATTACATATGTAAAATACATGTTGTCTAATAGCACCTTAGACCTAGTTAACACTAGGAAACTTTTGATTTTTGTAAGAGAAAGAAATATCAACCATTTCTTTCTCTCACCCATAAAATCAAAAGTTTCCCAGTGTAAATCAGGTCTTAAATAGCATAGCCATTTTCTACAATTTATCTGTTGACTGCTCGATATGACCTTCAGGGGTACCTGCGGGCTGAAATTGACCTGTTTTTATGGTACATATTTCAATTAACGAATTCTAAGTATAATTCATTATTTCAGATCTTAAATTAAAAAACTTAAATTCAATAATTTAGGAATAAAATAATCGCTTAAACCACTGTACATGGCCAAATAAATCATTACTTTCTATTCTTTAAAGAAATTTATCTTTGCAATAAAAAGTAGACAAATTTTGTAAATTTGATTGCACATCATTATAAAACAAGAATTAGTTGTTTTATTTGTTATAAAAAAACAAATTTGTAGAATTAAAACAATTTAATTGATTTTTGGCGTTGTTGTATTTTTAAAACAAAATAAATTCTCGTAAAAAACTCGTTCAACCACATAAAAATTCGCCGCAATATCCACTGACATGCGCTTGTTTAAATCATTTTTTTTTCTTAATTTTTATCCACGATAATAAACAGATAAAAGTACATACGACTGAAAAATGCTACCAGACAAGGGAATTTCTTCGGTAAATTGGGAATTTTTAAAAATTATAAAGTGATCATTATATAATTGGCAATTTTTATACACTTCACCTTCGTGAGAAGGGTATATATAAGTTTGTCATTCTGTTTGTAATTTCTATAATATAATTTTCCGACCCTATAAAGTATATATATTCTAGATTTTTATAGATAGCGGAGTCGATAAAGCCATGTCCGTCTGTCTGTCTGTTGAAATTAGTTTTTAGATGACCCCAGATATCGGCGAGATCCGAATCTTCAATAATACTATTAGACATGCTTTCGAGAAGATCGCTATTTAAAATCAGCAAAATCGGTCGGTAAATAACGGAGATATGAGAAAAAATCCGAGACAACCTCTAAAAATTTCATCAAAAAATGTATAAAATTTATAAAAGATGTTTAAAATATACTATGGTGAAGGGTATATAAGATTCGGCACAGCCGAATATAGCACTCTTACTTGTTTTGCAATTTCTTTTTAACTTGTAAACCCCAATAAATTTCTTTGAAAGGTGGAAGCTATAGTTTAAGCCAACAATTGAAAAAGTCAAATTTAATGCTGTAAATGTCCTGAAATCTTAGGTAAAACTTTTTGCAATAAATCCTGACGATTAGAGGAATGGAGTTTTGATTTAATAGTAGAACTAAAGGAGAATGAATTATTGGTAACTCCGATGTTTGTTGGATATCACTAGTCTGTCAGGAAGGTGCGTTCAATTTCTAGTAGAGACTTGTATAAAGTAAGAAATAACCGGATCGAAATGTAACATACATAATCCATTCGAACTAATGAATTATGCATAACATGTTTCCATTAATATCACTTGTTCAAATTCTCCAACAAAAATTTAAAAAAAAAAAGAAAAAATTAATTCTCAGACAGGGGTTGAACATGGCGTCTTTCAATTTTTAGGGGTTAGAAGCTCTTACCCCTGAACTACTGATCTCTTGTTCGAACAAAGCTCTAATAGCATGTAATTTTTGTAACATTTCTTTAACTAGTAATTAGTTAGTTCAAAATGCGGTAATAAAACTAGTGAAAGGTGCAAATTGGCACTTTTCGTACTGAGGAGTAATGCATTATACATGCATTGTATGTGTTGCAATGGTTTCTATTGGAACCCTCTCCTAAAGGATTGAGCGCTGAATGCCAATCATATATGCCTACATCACAATTGGGAGTTAAGATATCTTGAAGAAAGAACAAGTATGAATGTATAGTCGGGCGTAGACGACCATATAATACCCTACACCAGTCTGTATGTTAAAAATGGCCATTAATAAAAAAATAAAGCATTTGATTTGTTTTTTAACTTTATTTCGGAATATTTTTACTTTTTTGGCAAAAAAAAAAAGATTTTTTTACAAGAGAACTCAAAGGGGAGTAGGGGAAAATTATTTATGTAGAATTTAAAAGTGTTATTAGTGTTTGTAAGTGAATTTTGACCTTCAAGTTATTTTCTGATAGGGAGTTTGTATGGGGGCTAGGGTGAAGGTTTATAAATATCGATAGTGTCATTTAAAGATCTATAAAACTAAGTTTTGTCAACTTTTGTTAACATAATAGGTCATTTAAATTAATTATAAGGGCAAAGGCCCTATTTGAGGGTACGGTTGTATGGGGTCTAGTCGAAATAATTGACCGATTTTAATCATTTTCAATAGGACAAAAGAAGCGTGTATGCCAAATTTCATCCAATTATCTTGAAAATTGCGGCCTGTACATTGCGCACAAGGTTTACATGGACAGCCAACCAGACGGACGGACCGACATAGCTTAATCGACTCAGAAAATGATTCTAAGCCGATTGGTGAAATGATTCTAAGGACTTTAAGGTGGCTATAGGACGAATATTTTGTATGTTACAAATATATGTTTTATTGGGGTTTTAAAAAATTTATTGGCTTAGGGTCTCAGGACCTTATTTGGGAACAATAGGAAAACGTCATAGAACATGATCTCTTGAAATCTCGTTATCATTATGCTAAATTGGGGAACATTCTTTAATTTCATCTGGCTACACTTGAAACAGCTTTTTCTTAGAAAGGTAATAATTAACAACAACAACTACTACTAAACATCATCATCAAGCATCAACAACAAATGCATTAAATCACACAATCACGAGAGAAAACCCAACGAACGAGCCCCTTTTACCCTTGTTTTTTTTTGCGTTTTTTTTTATTATAGGTATTTATATTGTTTTTTTTTGTATGTTAACACATGACTCTTTTTTTTCACTGGCAACAAAAAAAATTTAACTTTTTTTATAATTTTCTCCTTGGTGAGACAACATGTAAACTAGTGAGTGACATTTTCGCTCAGTTACCACAGACTTAGTGGTGGTATGTGCTCGCAGAGACAATAATTATCATCATCATCATCATCAACAACAATTTAAACGTTTCGTGGGGCTTTTCGTTTCGTATTTATTGTACAAATTGATTGTTGTTGTTGTTATTTGTGCTTTCTGGTTAGGAGGTAAATGCGGCGATTTGGTTCCTTAGTTGGTTTAGTAACGTTCTAGTTGTCAGTTGTCGTTCAGCGTTGAACGGGCGACGTGTGATTAAAATTCATTCTTCCTTCTCTCGTTGTGTGTGTTTGTGTGATATACTCTACTGCGGTGTGAAAATTGTTGAAAAATTAAATAAATTTAAAAAGAAATTTTGAAAAAATAAACAGCAAAAACTGTTTTAGGTATAATTTTTTTTGATTTATTACTTTTTTTGTGGGTTTTCTCTTGAGATTTATACATATATTTATATTAAACAAATTTATTTATGTACATATACATAATTTTTATGTATGTACTAAATATGAAGAAAATTTTATGGAAAAAATACTTTATTTAAAAAAAAAATTGCCAATTTAGCAAGAAAATAAATAAAGTTATTTGAAAAAATAAGAAAAAAATAAACTGAATTGGTATAATTAAAAGTGAATTTGATTTTTCTTTTCTTAAAAGTGTGGGTTTGATCGAGAAGCTAAAAAAGAAGAAAAAACTCACACACATTTTGCAATGTTTTATTTTCTATTAAATTTACTTTCACATAAAAAAAAAACATTTTTCTGCTGACTATGAAAATTTGTGTGGTTGTGATGTTTTTTTTTTTTTTTTTGGTTTTCAAAAAGATTTTGGTTGTGAATTGTGTTAAAAAAAAATCAATTTTATGTGCGTTGCGAACGTAGAACACATGCCAAACATTAGCAAAAAAAATATTTCAGAAACTTTCTAAAAATATATCTACAATAAATATTTT
The DNA here is from genome assembly GCF_022045245.1 of Lucilia cuprina. Lineage (NCBI taxonomy): Eukaryota > Metazoa > Arthropoda > Insecta > Diptera > Calliphoridae > Lucilia > Lucilia cuprina. The sequence continues at coordinate 12,106,667 of NC_060951.1, forward strand.
CTTAGCATCTTGCTTTTTATTCTGTTTTCATAATCAATACATAGTATGAGAAAAATTAATTATAAATAAATTAAAAAAGTAAATATAAAAATATAAATAAAAAAAAAACTAACGACAACAAAATCAATTCACAATAAATACTTGTTCAAATATTTGTTAATATACTTATTAAAAAAAAAAAGGTTTAAAAAAATGAAGGACCTAAAGAAAACGATAAATAAAATAAAATTATATAATCTCTGAAAAGAAAAGTTCGAAAAAAAGAGCAGCGAAAGCGTGACAGCAACAACGACAGAAGTTATAGAAAAAATTTATACGAAAATAACAAAAACTAGCAAAAAAGCAACAAAAAAAAACAAACCACATTAAGAAAAAATCCGGCATAAAATCCATTGAAACAGTTCGCAGCCATACATACCAACCCATTCTCTCAAAAATTATATTTTTTAGTACATACAGACATGTACACAAACATTGCTACATACATACATCTGTATATTCATCCATACAATACTGACAGTGTTTAATGAAGTACAATACAGGGTGTTTTCATTTTCATTATTTATATTTTTCCAATATTAATGTTGTTATGCTCAAAAATTTTATCCACTTACTTACACAATTTGACAGCTTATTTCTTCTCACTCTCTCTCTCTCTTAAATTGAGAAATCGCTTAACTTCCGAAATGTTTAAGCGAAAAAAACGTGTTTAGTACCAATACGAAATAATAATAATTTCGAAATAATTTCTCAAATTCTCCTTTCAATTGGGTTATCAGGATATATTCCTTAACGGAACTGACTTGTAAATCGCCTTGATCTCTACTATATTACATGACTTTATAAATTAGAATACCAAAAGAAAGACCACCCAATACACTGTCTTTTCGGATGTCGCAATCTTAGTTACTGGCTCCGGATTTTTCTCCCCTTGGTCTCCATCAAATGCCTTTACCGTTTTCCAAACTGATGTTAAATGTATCTATTGGAGAATTAAATCTTAAAATGTCGAGATATACATATATATAGATCAAACCCTTTTGAGGCTATAAATTTTCTCGATTTCATTTTCTCTGCTTTAATTCAGACCAGAGGAAATTAAATTAAGTCGCCTTCACAAGAACACACAACTATATAATATGATCTGTCAAATTTTTGTGTAATAGAGTGCGCATGGGATAGTCTAAACGCAATATGAAATGAAAACTTTAGACATTGAGCGAATATACGAATGTGCGTACGTAAAGTGTTATCGTGTAAAGGGCCCTAACGAAATAATCGATATACTCTGGTTCTGTCCATCATAAAATACAAACTTCAGTGTCTTGGATTTCAGAATGTGTGGGAGCGCAGTAACATTTCAAAAGTTTTTATGAGAAAGGAGAAATGGTGCAACTCTTTCTTGATGTCATGGTACAAAGCTCTTTTGAACTGCCTCTCTCGCATTTTAGAATGTATGGGCTAGATTCGTAACAGCATTACTGTAGTTTTATAGGTCACAATAAATATGTATGTACTTCTGGACCGTATCAATAACGAATCTAAATAAATTAGTTAGATAAAACATTTTCCGACAACCATATGATTTGGAATTAGAATGTGAATGCGCGACGATCTGTAGAGGAATGCTGGAGGGAATTACCCTCACAAATTGGCTATTCCTGGTAGGGTCACCTATTCCAGGCGGGGTTTACTTTGAGCGCGAAATTAAAAACTACCCTCTCACTGTCTGGTAGCGTCTATTTCCCTATGGGACGGCTATCAGACGCTTAAAATAAATGTTTAATCGCTGTTCAATCCTGATTCTGATATATGTGCGTCATTCTTTCAATAAAAGTGCATGCTTTAGTCAAAAAGTATTAAAAAATACCTCAATGATGTTTGTTAATTATATTAGTAAATTTAGAATAAAATTTTTCACAAGTTTAAATAATGAACGATAGATTTTTGTTAACTAATCACTTGATTACTGCTCTCACATCATTAGCACATCGTAGCAGTCATGAGGCTACTATATATAAAATATACATATGTGCTATTTTAAAACATTTTCTTTCTTTATTAACACTTTCAAGACCCACTGTTGCAGTAAATTAAAAATATTTTCAAAGTTTTTAGTACAAAAAAAGAAAAACAAATTGATTTTGCTGTCAAGCTTCAAAAATATCAATTGTCTGACAATTTTGTTCCTAATTTTATAAGAAATAAATTTAAAAGAAAAATCCCTAACAATTTACTAGTTGTTACACAAGTCAGTGGTGGTGGGTGAGTGGTTTTATGGTAAAAAAAATAAACCAAAAAGAAACGTGTGGGCATTTCAACGATTTATGTTGAATTCGCCGCAAAACGAAGTCTCCGTCAAAAACGGATGTTCATTTACTGTTTTCGCCTTTTCCTAAATAGTGTTTATGTGTGTATGTACTAGGGAATGAGAGAGAGTTGGAGTGTGTTTTAGTAAAACGTTGTAATCCTTTCAAATTTAGCCTGAATTTAGAATTGGTGTGCATTAAAAAAATTTAATTAAACAAAGACTAAAAACTGGAAATTATTTGTTCCTTTACTTCAAGACAAGTAAACTCAAATAAAACAATACGAAAATATAAAAAAAAATTAAACGAAACTAAAAAACTACATTAAAAAAACTCAATTTATTAAAAACAAAACATACTAGTGCGCGTGTGTAATGGCGTTTTTGCGTTCCATCTGTGCTCAACGTACAAATTTAGTTTATAGTTATAGTGGCTGTAGTTCTAGCAGCTTTAGTGCTGGCAAACTTCAATACATTGCTTGCTCTAAAGCTTCAACAAGTTGGGCGAGCTCGATTCGACAATTGAGTCATGATTCGAAGGACAATGCAAGTGAATTGAATTTACAACAAGGCTCATCGCATCATTATTCCACTCATCATCGCAACAAACAACTCCTATTAGCCAATGCTCTATTTGCACCCCATTTCAATCAACATTATCAACGCGTCCACACAAATGCCAGCAAATCTCAAACTGTAACCGCCACCCAAACTATTGCGGATGACGATAAAGTTTCATCGGTTTCGAGGAAACCTCATCGTAGGCAAGCTCCACAACCAAATGTTCCCGAAAATCCCCAACGTGATCCCTTGGATGTTAGTTTCAATGATCCAATTGCGGCATTCAAGAGCAAAACAACATGGGAGCTAGTACGCGCCTATCTTGTCTATACTATTTGTTCCAGTGAAAAGCTTGTAGAGCATAATATGAAGGTAAGTTGGATATGTTTCTTTATTATGTTATCCTTACTGCTTTTTTTATTGTTGTTGTTATTATAGATATTCTATACAAAATTCGTAGCCAAAAGGAAATAATCGATTTAATACAGGAGTTTCTAACGAAATTTTGTTTTAAAATATTGTTGATTTTCGAAGAATTTATTCCAAAATTGTTAGTGTTTTAGTTCACTTTCGATTCTAAAATCTTTAGCATCTGAAAGGATTCATATTGTTATCAAGACTAGCCAAATATTGAATATTCCTTCCTACTTCAAGAAATATTGCTATGGACCCAATATACTCGTTTTAAAGTTATAAAAACCTTTATATCTTTCTAAAAAGTTACTTCTTAAATTCTTTCAAATGGTACGTTAACACTGTATCAGTACACTTAGAGAAATACTACATAGGAATAATTTACATTTATACAAAATTTTAGTTTGTTTCTCCTTAAACAAATCGATAATTGGCTCACGAATTTTGTTTAGCGTTTCTATATACATATATATATTATAAGTTTTTTATAGATGGTATAATTTTTACTTTCAGTTTAATTTAAGATATTTTATTAATTTAAATATATTTGTTTGCCGCTTTCGTTTAAATACAATTTCATACATTGACATTTGAAAGTCTTGAAAGATTTAACGATTTTTTTATAAACGTTGCAAATATAAAACGATTCATTTGATCGGATTCTTAAAAATGAGATTAGAAAAAAATACCTTTAAAATGATCAGGTTTTCTTTTAACATCGTAGAATTGCAAGTTCAAAATCCCAATATTGATTTGATTATCTTAATACGATTGTCATTGCATAGTAGTAATTAAAAACCTGTATAAAAATAGCTTTAGATACCCTGTATTTCTTTTAAATTTTTTTTTGTTCGTTTATTTGTTTTTGACTGCTGATCTTAATAGCACGATTAATAGACAAATATTTTACTGAATACACAATTTTATAGACAGTAACTAATGTACAATAAGGGGTTTAAAATTTAAAAAAAAAACACAGTAATTAAATACAATTGTAAAAAAACCTTGCTACCTTGGCACAGTGTGTAGCAAAAATGTTAACAAACAAAATGTATTCCAATAAAACTGTTATATGGTACTTCTCTTATAGTCTACGAATCGTATCAATATCTTACAAAAAATGTGGATCAGTGAGACTATGCGACTGGGCACATAGTTTTAATTTAAACAACTGACTGCCAAATAGATTGAAAAGATAATACCACTTTTTTCGAACAGAATTAATGATCAGAAACTGGTTTATCAGTTGCTTACTTATAATTAAATTTAAAAATGTAAGTTATCATAATGAATTATTCGCTAAAAAGTCGATGTTATTCGAAAGAGTCTTCGTTAGAGGAATTTGAAGAAATACACCTCCGATAAGGCCTCCATCGTATAAGTTTTGCGCAATGCCTCTGATGGGAATGGAATGCAGATCTCTCGCTAGAGCACTAACTTCCAAGCTGCCGAAAGCACACTTAAATGTGTTCAATATTATCCAAAAACGATAACCTAACCTTTCGGACTTTGTCTTGTGCTGATTTTTGAAATTCAAGGTGTACATCCACTATGATACCATAAGGTCCATTGTGATTCCCTTCAAAGGGTGACGATTCAAAGACAGAGAAACAAAACCACTAAGAAAACAAGAAAGAACAAAAGGCACACATAAAGAAGATAAATGAAGAAGATTTACCAAGTTAGTACCCTATAGAAAGAAAGAGAGAAATACTATATCTTACTAACATGCGGGAGGACAGTGAACCTCTGCAGCACTTTCTGGAGTATCTTGGAAGTGATGTTTTTCTCGAAATAACATTCCTGACTAACACTGACTGGAAGATTCTTAGAAGTTACGTTCAGGATACTAAATTTCTGAACACTGTAAAATAATTCATTCAGGCCCCTTTTTTCATGATAAGGAGCGCACAACAGGTCCGACTGCGGCCTAGGTGTATTTCTTTGGATTTGGTGTAATATACATCCTACTATCAACCTAACCTAACCATATCTTACTATAAAGCCCCCTCGGGAAGAGAAAGCTAGTTAAAAATTGAAGTACTCGTAAATTGATACTTTCGGATACCCCTCCACATGTCTAAGTGAATGTTTCGGATGTTTTTCTTTATGAATACATCAGATGAATGTACTGTAAGGTTGCACGCTTCTTTATGATTGTGTGTTTCGGGGTTTACACCGTTCATACCAATTTTTCCGTAAGTGTGCTTTCTATATTTGAAAATCCGCAGATCCACAAAGTTCTTAGTTGAATTCTTAATAAGTATAAGCTGTTTTAGACGTAATGGTTCTTAAGCTCTTATTTCCTTTGCAATTCCATCAAACATCGCTTTGGATGTTTCAATGCTCTTCCCATCCATACAGAGATGCGTTAAATATGGTGTCTTAAGTGGGCATGGCACATTTTAGTGTGCTATCGCAATTTGTTAGACAATCAATCAATTTGAAGATATTGCCTTTTCAACATTCCTCCCGGTACATGTTTCCTTGATGTAAGACCCACATCTGCAATCCCTGCCGGGACTATAAACTACTGTTAACATTTCACTCCCTGACTAGTCCTTGTATGATTTGAAAAGGGGGTATAACCAGAATACCACATAATCTGGTCCTACGGGTGTTGTTGGTTGTGGTTCTTTCGGGATCCACGTTGTGGCTGTAATATAAACCCAAATCCCAGAAAGGAATGGTAAAATATAATTTTAACAATAAATTTCTTTTACCGTTCCTAAAGTTTTCTTGGCGGACGAGATATGCTGAACTAGGGTCTGGATTTACGTGCTGTTGTCGATTCCACAGATGTTTTAGAGTAGTGTTGTTGAGCGACATATAAGGTTTTTTCGTTGTCAGGGTTAGATTGAGCTTGCTTATGACACCTGTCCTTTACCAATTGGGCTAATATGGGAAAAGATTTGATAGCTCGAGTACTTGAGCAAAGTACACGTATATTGGACCGCATCATCCATATACGTTAATTGTGTCAGAAGCACGATGGTTCAGTGTTGAGTAGTTACTTTTTGCTTACCCAGTGGTTGAAAAAGACCACCGTGTAATAGGCCACCAAGGCAAGTGTTCACTTAAAGCACTTCGACATTCATGCCTGTTCAACATAATATTGCAATCAATGTCAAACACTCTTCTCTACCAATATAAACAACGATATATGTATGTGCATAAGAGGGAAATCATCATTTGACATTTTCATTTCAGTGTTCAGCAATATTTCTACCCTACTGTATGCCATTATGGTAATACAACACATGTTTGTATGTGTATAATTATTGCACATACACTAGTGCATATTTACCGGCATTTGTCCATGTATACTACATATTTATTTTAAAATAAATATTTACTCATATTATATACCAACTAAACCGGAGTGAGTACATTAGCGAGCGAAATGGCAAAAAATCACAAAAAAAATTGCTTACAATTCAAACAAAAGTTAGTAAAGCGTAAAATGAGAAAAAAATTAAACATCAGCTCAGAAGACGAAAGCAGAAACTGACAAAAAGCTAAGAAATAAACTCAGAGTAACAAAAACAAAATGTAAAACAACTAGATGCTAAAATTTCAGTCTTAATACTCGATAGATGTGGCTGGAGCTGTTTCGTTGTTTGGATGAATGTGTTAGCATGGGTGGGTAGAGAACGAATAAAACCGGTAGAGAATCTATACATGCATGTGGTATTTAAACTACAATGTAGATATATTTTCACGTGATGATTATTAAAAAAAACCCATTATAACATTACCCCATACGAATATAATGTACGATTTACGTCAATATGATGAAAGAGTGAACTAAAACTATAAATAATTTAAACAAATAGTATAAGTTAGTAATATGTGAAAAATACAATGAATATTTATGTGAAATAGTGTCTAAGGTGATTGGCTAAAAAAAGTACGACCTTGGTGTATTTGGTCTAATAAACTTATTGTAGTATTTTTTAAATACATAATTGGATACCCTATTTTAGGGGAGTCCAATAATGTTTATATAAGGAGAATGGATTAAAAAAAAATAAAAATTATAATGAAAATTTCAGTACCCAGATCTTGATCGATGAATAGCTCTTTTATATAATGTAATCTGGATTCTTTAGGTTTTAATGTTAATTTCCAGGTTGTAGAGAACATACATGCTTAGTTCCTATTGATCTTCCATAGAAAAAGAGAATAGATGTGTGATTTTTAAAATACCAAATTCAGGGCAGTCAGGAAGATTTTAAAAGCAATCACAATGCCTAATAAAGGTGCTAAGATTTTTTTAATTGTACACTTTCTTAAGAATTTTAAACGAATATCCTCTAGAGCAGGACAGTGAAAAAGAAAATCAATAATTTCACCCTCAATAGATTTCTCCTTCTTTTTTTTCTGACAGCTTCTAGAGAAGTCGTTATGTTGTCATATGTATGGTTTCCAATTATGGGTTGGGCCGGCATGATTTAAGCAGATAAACCTTGTGTTCATTATCAAGCATTGACTATTTTTTCGAGTTTAAATCTAAATTGGTTCATTGTTCCATCTTGTTTGGCTTCAAGGTTCGTTTGAAAAATCTAATCACGATGCCTTAAAAGAATTTATGTCAATATCGGATATTGAGGGGTCTATTTTAGTATTAGTTAGTTTGAAAGGAGGATGTATACACATCAAATCCGAAGAAATACACCTAGGTCTCTATCGGCCCTGTTGTGCACTCCTTAACCAGTGCCACGGGTGGGAATCGAACCCACCACCTAACCTACCGGAGGCCACTATTTTACATTTAGTATTTGTATTAAAAATTATATTTTTAAAGAAAATCATACACTATCCGCTACTCTGAATGGAAAACATTTATAACGCTCTATTAAGGTATTATTGACGATGTTCCGAAACAAAGATTCTTACCCTCGTTTGAACACTTCGAGCGAGATACCGCAAAACCAGTATGTATCGAAATTGGATAGTGAGATTTAAATTTGTTCAATCTAATTTTAGATAGAAAACATAGTTTAAAGGAACATTTATCATTTGTGATTGCCCTTCATTTCAAAAATCGTATGAAGGTTGTTGGTTGGTCACATTGAGAACATAATATAATTATGTATCTGAATAGCTAAAAGTTCTTTTAAAACGTCATACTATATTTTAAAAGTTTCTTTTATTTATTTTATATAATATACACACAAACATATTATGTATTTAAACGTACACAAATATGCAATTTTATACAAATTATCTATTACGTTATGTTACGTATTCACTATTTTCATGACACACACGTTTACGAATACATTCAAAGCATTTAGTATAATTTAGTATTTTTTAACGACTAAAAACGACGACTAGTTTTCTTTAAGAAAGCTACAGCTTTAAACAGCGAAAATTCTCATTCATATTTACATCTTCGTATATACATACAAACACTTAAACAATGAGCAAAAACAAACAAAAAAAAAAAACAGACAAGCCCCCAAAAATGAACCAACTGCTAAAACGCAACTGACTAATAAACTAACCGATACATACGTAAAACACTTTCATAGATACAAACATACACGCACACTGTAAGATACTTTTCGGACAAAAGAAATCAAAAATTATTCTATAGATACTAGGGTATATTGGGGTGCTAGATACATTGTTAAAACACTTGCAATTTTTTTTAAATTTGTAGTGTTGTAACCTACAAATATGTCAATGTGACGTTTAGGGAAAAGAGACAGGGAGGGAAACTATAAAACTATAATATATAATATACTATACTAGTTCCTAGTGTTATAATTTTCTATTAGATTTTTGTAGATCTAAGCAAAAATAAATATTTTATGAATGTACACTTAATTACATAAATTCATATATAGATCTATGTATGTACGTACAAACATGCATATATATATAACGACCTTCATAGTATATCATTATATAATATTGGTACATATTATTTTTATTATATAGTTCAGGGGCTTTCGATTGAATTATAAAAGTAGAATCTAAGTTTTTATTTTATGACTATAGAATGTATTTACCCTTATAACGTCATTAAATGAGTCCAAAGAAGACGCTTAATGGTATAAAAAAACTAATGCTATATTTATGTTAAAACTCGTAGACAAAAGGCAACAGTTTAACTAACCCAGCAAAATCTTTTCTTACCCAGTTAGTAGGCAAGTAATATTGTAGAAAAGAATAAGTAGTTACTTTTTGCGTGAATAACTTTTAAGTTCGACGATGACCAAAAAATAACGGATACAAAACTAGTTTTACAGTTATTTTTCTATATTTGCTAGTCTATTCTCTCACTCAATGCCCCATTCTATCTGGAATGGTGTCTACACATAAATATGAAAATATCAAAATTTCTTGAAAAATTCTTCCAAAATCGACTAGGGATAGAAACACTAACAAATGCAATAGACAAGTGGATACAAATTCTATTAAAAAAATAATTTATGTTATTGATAACGACAACACATTACCAAGTAATGTATGAAATAACTGCATTTCCTACAATACACATTACCAAAATTTGAAAATATTTGACTGGGAAGCTGCTGCAAAAGAAAAAAGGTGCTACCAGTACCTTTAGTCTGTCAGGGCTATAAATTGATGGCGATCAAATGTATTCTATCCCTCTCAGTCTATCGAATGCGTTGAGTGGTACAAAACACTTGCGTCGCGGTGACAGTGTACATCAGAAATTATAGGTATCTTGGAGTGAGATAACAAAAAATTTGATTTAGGTTCAAAGGAGATCCGAAGAAATACACCTAAGACGCTAGCAGACCTGTAGTGCGTTCCTATATTGTTGATGGGTAAAACTTTATATAATGCTTTATGATGATATTATCGTCTAATATTCAGAAACTATAAAACTGAGGAATAATGATTTCTATGAAAGCCTTTCCACATGCTCTACATTTTTATACCCTACATCACTTTAGTGGGGAGGGTATATTGGTCCTATACCCACCTTTAAGTATACCAATCGGCTTAGAATTATGAGTCGATTTAGCTATGTCCGTAAACCTTGTAAACTACAGGCCGTAACTCTGAAGATAATTTGGTACATGATCTTCTATTGGCCCAGATACGATGCCTATTGAAAATTGTTAAGATCGGTCCATTATTTCACCTAGCCCCCATACAACTAAACCTTGTAATAAAATTACAGGTTGCAATTTTGAAGATAATTCAATGAAATTTGGCGCATGATTTTTTGTGGTACCGTAGACAAAGCCTATTGAAAATGGTCCATTATTTCACCAACTGAACCCGTTAAATAGGGCTTCTAAGTTCAAATTATGTTTGATATACTCGTATCTCGACAAAAAGCTGCAAAACCAAGTTCTATACTTGCCTTGATGCCAATCATGAACTTTATAATTATAGGGCTTCATTTGACCCTAGCCCCTGTAAAAAGCCTCCTTTAAAATTGAACTTAAATATCCACAGTTACAATAAATGGATTAAGTATATCTGAGGTAAGGTACAAGTCAACTTATATGCTTAATTATGAAAACAAAATCACATTTTATTTGTAGCTGTAGGGTATAATATGAACAGCCTCGCCCGACTTTAACTTCTTACTTGTTTGGAATCAGTTCGTCCAATTTTGCATACTTTTGACTGCAATATTTCTCGAGTTTCCTTCTCCTTATAACAAGTACTTTCATTGCCGATTATTCCTAAGTGAGCTAATTTTAAGATAAACAAAATATCGTTCTCATTTTGCCTAAGAATGATCAAAAGAACTTTGTTGTATGTGTTCCGCACAGTACTGTATACAAGAATTAAATGAATCAATCACGGCAACAGCTAATTGTCTTTAAACTATATTTTTTCTCATTTTGTAGTAATTTCAATTTAATTAAATAATTCTAATTTAATAATGACAATTAAATTTGAACTTTTGTTTATCAAAAATAGATTTTAAGCATTATTGACGTTCAATGCTAAAATTCTTTTCATATATACTTAATATTTTTATTTGGTAGCGTGAGTGTGAATTCGTCACAGCATATTAACAGTTCAACATTTGTGTGTATGTGTGTTTTTTATTTAAATTTATAGCATTATAAAATGTCGTAATGGGGGGTAAATACACTGAGAAAATATATGTGAATTCTATAAATAACTAATACACATGTTTGGCATATTTTTATGAGAATTCAATAGTTTTTCATTTTTGCTTAATTCCTTATTTAGAGGACAGTTTTAGTTACAACAAACAAAACAGAAAAACATGTTAGTTTTTATAACCAACTTTCTAAACAAACAAATAGTTATATGTAGCAGGGATGGAAAAAGTGATTTTGTTTCAGTATCAAAATATATTTCAGAGAGTACTTTTTTGGGTCTCAAAGTACTTAGGTTAGGTTAGGTTGATAGGAGGATGTGTACTACATCAAAAATACACAAAGGTCACAATCGGGCCTGTTGCTCTTTATCGTGAAAAAAGAACTGAATGAATAATTTTCAGTGTTCAGAAACTCAGTTTCCTGAAGGTAATTCCTAAAATCTAACAGCCAGTGTTTATCAGGAATGTTATTTTCGGAATAACATCACTTCCAAGATACTTGGATCTAACTTCGACGAATGTCGGGCAGTGGCAAAGAAAGTGCTCCAGAGTTCCACTGTCCTCTCCACATGCTCTATATACGTCTGAATCTGCACGTCCAATTTTGCATGTGCTCGTAATCGTGTTTGTCCACTCCGAATACCTACTATCTTACTAACTTCAGACTTGCTTAGGAGATTTGTCGTATTGCTCTTATCAGGGTCACCCCATAGGATTTTCGATGTTCTACTCACTGTATCATTATTCCAAGAGGTCTTATGGGATTCTCTCACCCATATTTTTAGTTCAGCTTTTGTTGCGTCGAATGGTTTTGCGTTTATCAGGTTAACTGCCTCGAGCTCCCTTCCCTTTGAAGCTATTACATTCCCTCTTTCGATACCGACTATTCCCGAGTGGGCTGGTACTTATATGATGTGAAACCTACCTCTGGGAGAGTATTCAGTTAAAGCTTTCTTACAATCCAAAATACAAAAATATTTTTTTATTTTTTTTTTTTTTTGCTAAAAGTTTGTAATTTCTGAAATATATTTATACATTTTTAAATTAGAATGGACGTTATATGTAGCCCTGAAAGTATCAAATAAGACTCGGGAGTATCACGGTACTTTTGCACATCAAATAGTATCAAAAAAGTACCATCGTACCAATTTTGCCATCCCTGATATGTAGTCATTTATAAATATGTTTGTTGTTGTAATAAAATCTTACATTTGCCAACTAATTTCAATATTAAAATGAAACTTTTTTTCTCTGTGTATATAAATAAATATACATATTTACTTTAAACATTATTCTCTCAATTTTACCCGTAAATGCTGTTTAGTCAGGTGAATTATTTTCGTAATTGATATTTTATTTGATTGTATAATTTACTGGCAAAAAAAAAAACAAGTACCAAAAAAACAAACACGTGTGTATTAAAGTGTTCAAATTTTTCAACTTCCAGACACTGGAAAGTTTTATCTTTTTTTTATTTGATAATTTATTGCATACAATTGCCAAAAAAAAATAAAGTCAATTGGCAAAAATACACGGTTATATAATGACAATGATGTGATTTTACAGCATTAGTATAAATATTTAGATTTGTTAAGTGCATTTACTTTGTTTTCTTTATTATGTATCACAACTTGTGTTAAATGTTCAATGCAAATTGTTGTTTTAAAAGAATTCTAGAGTAAAAGAGAGAACTTGTGACCGTTAAGTAGGTGGCAGACTAAATGTCGGCAAAATAAATCGATAATGAAGTACTTTTTTAAATTGGCTGCACTGTTTTTATACGTAATATAAATGCAATAATGTGACAGTTGTCTTTTTACAAAATAAATAAACTAGAATAATTGTAATTTTTTGAAAAGCAAGTCAAATATTTTATAATAATAACACAGTGATGTACAAAACTTAATCAACAAGGATATGATAAAGTGATATACTAATATAATATTATTTTTGAAGTGTTAAAAAATCTCCTGTTGTGAAATTTTCTGATAGAATTTTGTATTTTTTGGATTATTTGAAATGTTGACTGAACTCATAAGTAAAATTCCAGAGTGTCACAAGTTGTTTGAAATGAAATCCTTCAAGTCGACCTATATCTTCATACAAGAAGCTTGAAACCTTTAAACACTTTTTGAGTTTTAAATGGTACCCCACCAGTAAAGTTGAAGAGTTTTAAGGGTCTCCACTAGGGTATAAACAGTTGAAGTTTAATGGTCTCCACCAGGGTTTAAACAGTTGAGTTTTAATGATCTCTACGAAGGTATAAACGTTGAAGTATTCTATGATCTCTTGAGGTCATACGAAAGTACGAGGTTAAGGTAGACAACATATAACTTTAAACAGTTATATAAGGTAATACAGCAGGGATGGAAAAATAAATTTTGATTTAGTATCAAAAAATATTTGAGAGAGTACATTTTGGATCTCAAAGTACTTAGGTTAGGTTGATAGGAGGATGTGTACTACATCAAACCCAAAAAAATGCACCTAGGCCACAATCGGGCCTGTTGTGCGCTCTTTATCATGGAAAAAAAATAACTGAATGAATTATTCCAATCAGTGTTAGTCAGGAATGTTATTTCCGGAATAACATCACTTCAGAAACTACGTATTAATTGCATTGATTTGTTGTTCTATGAATGAGAAGAATAATAAAACAAAACAAGTTTCCGAGTACGAGAAACTCCGTACCGCGAGAGAGATGAATGATATTCTTTCTCTTTCTCTCTCACGCAAAATCAAAAGTTTCCCAAAAAAAGTTTCCTAGTGTGGACCGGCAGTTACAAAATCAACTATTGTAAATGAATTGTTCACAACATGCTCATGATAGCAATTAACCCTTTGAGGGGAATGAAAATTTCAAGGGAACAAAACTTTTACTTCTATGGGCGAGTGGAGGTAAATATGTCGGTGACATTTATGTTATTCTTAAAAAAATAGGAAAACTGAATAATACCATTGAAGAGGTGTTCCAAAACCTTAATATAAAGAGAACACTACAAGATTAAAGAGAACACTACAATCAGAATTATATACCAGACTAAAATCCAGTCTATAGTCTACACTATAGTCCAAAGCATAAACCAAACAAGAATAAAGACTATATGTACTATTGTTTAGACTATAGACCAGACCATAGTACAGGCTATAGACCACAGACTTTAGTGCAGACTGTTGTCCATAATAAAGGTTCACACTATAGACCGGATTTTAGTTATTACTATAGACCAGACTATAATTCAGACAATAGACTATATATAGCCTTTATTCAAAATATAGTTCAGGGTACTGTCTAGAATATAGTCCAGACTATAGTCCAGGCTGTAGTCCAGACTTTAGACCTAACTGTAGTCTAGACTATAGTCCAAACTATAGTCCTGATTATAGTCCAAACTATAGACCTATAGACATATACAGATTATAGGTCCAGTTTGTCTAGACTAAAAACAATATTCTGTATACCAGAATATAGTTTAGATTGTAGACCAGAACACAGATCAGACTATTAGTTAGTTTGAAAGGGGGATGTATACACATCAAATCCGAAGAAATACACCTAGGCCTCTATCGGGCCTGTTGTGCGCTCCTTAACCAGTGCCGCGGGTGGGAATCGAACCCACCACCTCTGGTCTACCAGACTAGAACACTAAACACTAACCTACCGGTGGCCAGATCGGACTATTGTCCTGAAGATTTGTGTTTAGCATATGCTGAAGGAAATTCTAATGAAATATATTTTGAATATGTCTCCGATTCATTATAACAAGTTTAAATCTTTAAAGACTTTTAAATACATGTATGAATATTTTTTAATTATTTTAATTTTTTACATAAATTTCATCATTTATTTTAATACAAATACGGCATCTTACATTAATGTCATAAATGGCTGGTTCTTGTTTTTATTGGCGCTTCCTCTTAGTTAATTGAGTTATTTTGAATTGAATCAGGTTAAAAAAATATTAATAATTTTTTCACTTTTCCAAATTCTTTTTTTCAAATTAATGATCGTATAAAAAACAAACAAATCAAATAACAACAAATTTTTAGCTAATGAAAGTGGCAAATACAATACTGGGAGATAAATTGTTTACAGCACTTATGAAGGCAACATTTTATGGACATTTTGTTGCTGGCGAAGATCAAATAAAAATTATACCAACACTCGAAAGGTAATTTTATAAAACTATTATTTTACTAATGCTTTTTTCTGTTTTTATTTTCTTTTCTTTACATTTTTTTAAATATAAATTTGGATTATATTTGGATAATATCAACCTGCTTATTTTATGCCATCCATGTATTATATATAAAAAAACTTTTAAATGCGCTTAAATCAAATCAAATCAAATCAACTCAATAATATTGTTTCCTGAAAACACACACCTATGTACTTCCAATGATATCAAAACCGCAAAACACATTTCTACCATCACTTGTATCTTCCACACAATTTTTGGGTTTTTTTAAATTGTGCAAATACTTCCATTTCAATTGTATTTTGATTTGACTTTTGATTGATTGATTTTTGATGCGATTCCTTCGTACATGTAATATTCTTCTATTTAGTTGATGAAATTCGCCAGAGCCATATTGGGTGGCACACTTTTTGAACTTTTAATGAAATCAACTTTCTATGGACATTTTGTAGCTGGCGAGAATCGTCATACGATTGTACCAACACTAGAGAGGTTTTCTTTATTTTATTTTAATTTATTTTCTATTTAATCTATTAATTTACAAATATTATTTTCATGTTTTACTATATAAACAAATAATTGTATTAATCACATTTGTATTTGTGCAACTCTTTGTCTATGAACGAATACATACATTTATTTTTCTGTATTTATTTATGTACACACCTACATACATTTAAAAGAATAAGCTCTAGCATGGCATGTTCTTTGTGTGAAAAAGGGCAAAATATTGATTGAATTTTAAATTTACAGTGTCGTATTTACTTTGCCTTTGGCCCTTTAAAACTATTTTTATAGACCAGACTAAAGACAAACTATTAAAAACAGATTAAAAATCGGAGTATACTCCTAACTATTGACCATATACCTTAGTCAATTCTACAGATAAGACCATAATCAATACTAGATTATAATCACTACTTTTACTAGACTGAAATCAATACTATAAACTAGACATACGATAGGGCTATAGACTAAACTATAATTAAGGCTATTGACTAGACTATAACAAAGACTGTAGACTACACTTAATTCAAGACAACATTATATGGACAAGACTATATACAACTCTATAAAGTAGACATAAGATTACGCTATAGACTAGACTATAATCAAGACTTTAGATTAGACTGAATTCAAGAATATAGACTACACAGTATATACTAGACTAAAGAGAACTGTATAAAACACTATAGACTAGAATATAGTCTGCACTATAGATTAGACCTAGTCTAAACTTAAGACTAGACCATAGTCAAGACTATAGACTAGACTGTAGACTAGACTATAGACTAGATCCTGACCAGACTATAGACTAGACTATAGATTAGAATAAAGACTAGACTATAGACTAGACTATAGACTAGACTATAGACTAGACTATAGACTAGACTATAGACTAGACTATAGACTAGACTATAGACTAGACTATAGACTAGACTATAGACTAGACTATAGACTAGACTATAGACTAGACTATAGATTAGACTATAGACTAGACTATAGACTAGACTATAGACTAGACTATAGACTAGACTATAGACTAGACTATAGACTAGACTATAGATACTAGAACTATAGACTAGACTATAGACTAGACTATAGACTAGACTATAGACTAGACTATAGACTAGACTATAGACTAGACTATAGACTAGACTATAGACTAGACTATAGACTAGACTATAGACTAACTATAGACTAGACTATAGACTAGACTATAGACTAGACTATAGACTAGACTATAGACTAGACTATAGACTAGACTATAGACTAGACTATAGACTAGACTATAGACTAGACTATAGACTAGACTATAGACTAGACTATAGACTAGACTATAGACTAGACTATAGACTAGACTATAGACTAGACTATAGACTAGACTATAGACTAGACTATAGACTAGACTATAGACTAGACTATAGACTAGACTATAGACTAGACTATAGACTAGACTATAGACTAGACTATAGACTAGACTATAGACTAGACTATAGACTATACTATATAGACTATACTATAGACTAGAGACTATAAGACTAGACTATAGACTAGACTATAGACTAGACTATAGACTAGACTATAGACTAGACTATAGACTAGACTATAGACTAGACTATAGACTAGACTATAGACTAAAGACTAGACTAGACTATAGACTAGACTATAGACTAGACTATAGACTAGACTATAGACTAGACTATAGACTAGACTATAGACTAGACTATAGACTAGACTATAGACTAGACTATAGACTAGACTATAGACTAGACTATAGACTAGACTATAGACTAGACTATAGACTAGACTATAGACTAGACTATAGACTAGACTATAGACTAGACTATAGACTAGACTATAGACTAGACATTAGACTAGACTATAGACTAGACTATAGACTAGACTATAGACTAGACTATAGACTAGACTATAGACTAGACTATAGACTAGACTATAGACTAGACTATAGACTAGACTATAGACTAGACTATAGACTAGACTATAGACTAGACTATAGACTAGACTATAGACTAGACTATAGACTAGACTATAGACTAGACTATAGACTAGACTATAGACTAGACTATAGACTAGACTATAGACTAGACTATAGACTAGACTATAGACTATAGACTAGACTATAGACTAGACTATAGACTAGACTATAGACTAGACTATAGACTAGACTATAGACTAGACTATAGACTAGACTATAGACTAGACTATAGACTAGACTATAGACTAGACTATAGACTAGACTATAGACTAGACTATAGACTAGACTATAGACTAGACTATAGACTAGACTATAGACTAGACTATAGACTAGACTATAGACTAGACTATAGACTAGACTATAGACTAGACTATAGACTAGACTATAGACTAGACTAGACTAGACTAGACTATAGACTAGACAATAGACTAGACTATAGACTAGACTATAGACTAGACTATAGACTAGACTATAGACTAGACTATAGACTAGACTATAGACTAGACTATAGACTAGACTATAGACTAGACTATAGACTAGACTATAGACTAGACTATAGACTAGACTATAGACTAGACTATAGACTAGACTATAGACTAGACTATAGACTAGACTATAGACTAGACTATAGACTAGACTATAGACTAGACTATAGACTAGACTATAGACTAGACTATAGACTAGACTATAGACTAGACTATAGACTAGACTATAGACTAGACTATAGACTAGACTATAGACTAGACTATAGACTAGACTATAGACTAGACTATAGACTAGACTATAGACTAGACTACAGACTAGAATATAAACTATACTATAGACTATAGACTAGACTATAGACTAGACTATAGACTAGAGACTAGACTATAGACTAGACTACAACTAGACTATAGACTAGACTATAGACTAGACTATAGACTAGACTATAGACTATAGACTATAGACTAGACTATAGACTATAGACTAGACTATAGACTAGACTATAGACTAGACTATAGTTATAGACTACTATACTATAGACTAGACTATAGACTAGACTATAGACTAGACTATAGACTATAGACTAGACTATAGACTAGACTATAGACTAGACTATAGACTAGACTATAGACTAGACTATAGACTAGACTATAGACTAGACTATAGACTAGACTATAGACTAGACTATAGACTAGACTATAGACTAGACTATAGACTAGACTATAGACTAGACTATAGACTAGACTATAGACTAGACTATAGACTAGACTATAGACTAGACTATAGACTAGACTATAGACTAGACTATAGACTAGACTATAGACTAGACTATAGACTAGACTATAGACTAGACTATAGACTAGACTATAGACTAGACTATAGACTATAGACTAGACTATAGACTATAGACTAGACTATAGACTAGACTATAGACCAGACTATAGACTAGACTATAGACTAGACTATAGACTAGACTATAGACTAGACTATACACTAGACTATAGACTAGACTATAGACTAGACTATAGACTAGACTATAGACTAGACTATAGACTAGACTATAGACTAGACTATAGACTAGACTATAGACTAGACTATAGACTAGACTATAGACTAGACTATAGACTAGACTATAGACTAGACTATAGACTAGACTATAGACTAGACTATAGACTAGACTATAGACTAGACTATAGGCTAGACTATAGACTAGACGATAGATTAGACTAGACTATAGACTAGACTATAGACTAGACTATAGACTAGACTATAGACTAGACTATAGACTAGACTAGACTATAGACTAGACTATAGACTAGACTATAGACTAGACTAGACTATAGACTAGACTATAGATTAGACTATAGACTGAACTATAGACTAGACTATAGACTGGACTATAGACTGGACTATAGACAAGACTATAGACTAGACTATAGACTAGACTATAGACTAGACTATAGACTAGACTATAGACTAGACTATAGACTAGACTATAGACTAGACTATAGACTAGACTATAGACTATACTATAGACTAGACTATAGACTAGACTAGACTATAGACTAGACTATAGACTAGACTATAGACTAGACTATAGACCAGACTATAGACTAGACTGTAGACTAGACTATAGACTAGACTATACACTAGACTATAGACTATACTATAGACTAGACTATAGACTAGACTAGACTATAGACTAGACTATAGACTAGACTATAGACTGGACTATAGTCTAGACTATAGACTGGACTATAGACTGGACTATAGACTAGACTATAGACTAGACTATAGACTAGACTATAGACTAGACTATAGACTAGACTATAGACTAGACTATAGACTAGACTATAGACTAGACTATAGACTAGACTATAGACTAGACTATAGACTAGACTATAGACTAGACTATAGACTAGACTATAGACTAGACTATAGACTAGACTATAGACTAGACTATAGACTAGATTATAGACTAGACTATAGACTATTATATATTAGATTATAATCTAAACTATAAGCTGGATAATAGACTACACTATAGATAAGACTATAGACTAAACTATAGACTAGACTATTGACTATACTATAGACTGGACTATAGACTATAATGTAGACTTGGCTATAGACTAATTTATTATATATAATAATATAATATATATATATATATATATATATATATATTATATATATATATATATAATATATATAATATATATATAATTATATAATAATATATATATATATAATATGTATATATATGTATATATATAGATCAGAGAAAATCTAGACCTATTTCCATTTATAGCTTTTTTCAAAATAATAATAGATTTTTTTTAGTAAGTACGACACAATTTATTACAATAATACAATTAGATTTTGCCAAATTTTCCATTTCTCAGAAATAGTTTTTTATGAGATTTGTGAACTTATTTGCCCTCACAACAACATAAATTGAAATAAATTGGAAGAAAATTGAATTGGTCTACGTGTTTTTTCGTTCTTACTCTATCTTTTATCTACAAATTAATTTTAATCAAAAAATTCTAAATTAGAATAACTAACTGTCAAAATTGTACTCGTAATAGCGCACGTCTGTCAAGGACGACTAAGTATTAAATATTATTTAACATCATTATGATTGTGTCAGGTTCAATATAACAATTAAATAATATTTATTTACTACATAACAATAAAATAAATAACATTTCTTTTATACTTCGTGTGTCACACATGTGATTGTTTATTTTTATAAAAGTTTTCCACTATTCTATTATTGTACACTCTATTGTCCATTCATATGACACACACACACATTACCATATGATAGCATTTTTAACTTACCGGCTCATAACACATATTTGTAAAAAAACAACAACTTAATAATTTAATGATTATAAATTTAATAAAAAACATGAATGAAGAACAAACATTTAAATTATTTTCTCTCATTTCCATCAACAAATGATTTTTTTCATTTGCACGTGCCTGTGTGTATGTTTGTTTCTACACTCAAAAATAATTCTATTTAAATGAGAAATTAGGGAAATTTATAAAAATATATCAGCATGTAAATAGGTTGAACAATCAAGATGCCAATCAGATAGGTAATAGCGATGATCGCAGTAATCTAGAGAGTACTGATAGCAACCATAGTCTGTTTTCGTCTGTTCAGATAATTAGTTTTTGGAACAGCATATAGCTTTTGAATCAAACCTTTTGGAAAAATATACTTTTTATTCTGGGTTAAAAATTTGTTGAGCCGTGTTTTTTCTAAAGATTATCAATACTCTGCCGGTTAAAATTTATGAAAATCGGTGTTAAATTTACTTTTAGATATAAATTAGTTGTTCCAGAGAAATTATTTTGTTATTTGCTAAAGTTTTTTTTTGAGTGTAGTTACACCTTCATACACGCAACACTAATAACACTTTCTTTACATTTGTATCTGTACATTTGCATGCAACAAAACTAATTATATATAATAAAAGTTTTTGCAATAACACACTTTTATACATCATTATAAAATATAAATATATATATGATTTTACAGATTACGCTCCTTTGGTGTTAAGCCAATTTTAGACTATTCCGTAGAAGAGGATCTTTCGCAAGAGGAAGCTGAAAAACGTGAAGTCGAGTAAGTATTTTTAAAATGGATTTTACTTTTATGATGATTGATCCTTCAAAACCGTTTACACATTGTAGACACCTGTGTAATCTATACAATATGTAAAGGGTTTTCCACTTAAAGCGATTCGTTTGTTTTTGAGGTTTCATAAATAGTGGTGAAATGGGATTCGTAGTTTGGAAATTATTCTATTTTATTATAAAAGTTCTCGTTATGTCAATATCGATTGGCAACAAGCGTGATTTAACTTTATAGACCTTTTTCATTTGGAACAATTAAAATGGGTCCAGCGCTTGATTCCTTGATGCAGGACCCGTATATTGTTACATTGCGATCCCGTAGAGGAAAAGCTTCTTACATCTAGTCTGCCGGGACTAGAAACCGCTAATGTCTCTTCAGAGCACCACATAACCTGGGTGGCCAGTTGCACTCAGAACAGTTTCCTTTTTTATTTGGAACAATTAGCTCGATTCATGAAAATTGGGTAAAGCACATGTTTCCTTGATTCAGGACCCGTATCTTGTTGTATTGTGATTCCGGTGTAAAGAGCTGCTACCAGTACCTCTACTCTGACGGGACAACAAACCGGTGATGTCACTTAAGAGCACCACAAAATCAGGTACTATGGGTGGCCAGTTGTCCGCAAAACAGTTTCCTCTCTGGTCAGCTGAATGAGGTTTCTTCGGGATCCACGTAGTAGCTGTGTTTTAAACCTAAACTCGCAGAAAGGGCTTTTGGATCAATTGCTTACATCAGGTTCTCATGGGGTTAAAAAGGGTGATCCAATTAAAAAGTGTCCTAGAGTTAAAGAGTTGCCACGTCAAATTTTGAAAACTGCTAGTGGACGTAACGGAACCTTTCAATTACTTGATGAATTCCTGTCGCTCTTTCTTCAACAGCTTGCTTGCTCTAATGAAATTTGTCCCATTGTCAGAGTAAATGGCGACAGGGCATCCCCGCCTCGAAAAAAATCGAGCGAAAGCTGCCATAAAGGTTTGGGTTGACAAATCAGACGTAGGCTCCAATTGAATAGCATTTGTTGCAAAGCAAACAAAAACGCATACGTTACCTTTTGTTATTCTAAATGCTCTGCCATTATATATTTTAATGTCAAATGGTCCTTCAAAATCAACTCGTGGGTTCGTTCGGGTGGCAACGCTGCCATATTTTGGGTAGTTTGTCTATTCTTGTATCTAATACACGGTGAGCAGTTGTAAATTACCGCACTAATCACATTCTTCAGTTTTGGAATCCAGTATCCTGAAATCATTATTCCCAACATAAATTGATTTCCTCCGTGTAGGGTTAGCAAATGAACTGCCTTAGGGTAATAAAACCGGGTGTCTTTCAGCATATGACAAACCGTTGGAATTTGCTAGTTTCTGTTATCGCTTCTGGAGTTTGACTGTGGCTTAATAATATGATGGATTTGAGCAAATAATGCAAAGATTGTTGGTGTACCAACACGTACTTGTATCTGCAATACCAAATTGAATTGCGTGGGAATATTCCAGGAGATCTGCGATAAGGTTTAAAAGTTTTAAGACTAACTAGACATGTCGGTTTGAACGTGCGTCTGTCAGGATTATAAAGGGGAAACATACCTCAAGCAGAAAAATAGAACAAAAATTCTGTCCTTCTACTACTTTGGATATTATTATGGGAACCTATAGTTTCAAGGGTCTTGAAAAATACTTTATTTTATCTAACTCCCTCTCATCAGAATATATAAATTTCTACATCTAATTAAATTTGTATGCTTCTTACAGATCTTCTGTCTCCAGTGCTGGTGATGTTGATGAAGATGGTAGCATGCCCCAGTATCATGTCGACAAGTCATTTGCCGATCGTCGTTATAAGGTTAACAGTGCTAGAACTTATTTCTACTTGAACGAAGCTACTTGTGAACGTAATATGGAAACATTCATTAAATGTTTGGAAGCTGTTTCAGGTAAAATATTTCTTATAGTTTATAGACATTATATCAATATGTTTTATTCAAGTTTTTTTATAGGTATTTTAAGCAAATGTTTGTTTATTTGAATAATGCATGCAAATTGTTTATTTTAAATAATTGTATTTGATTTTGTTTCTTAATTATTTGAAATATTTTCATTTTAGGAAAAAACAAATTTTTAAATTATTAAGTCGTTTCCTGCTTTAGAAAAACACAAATATTTTAATTAGCTTACAATAACAAATTACAAATCTTAATTTTATATTTTTGAGAACATACTGGTCGCACTGTGTTTAAGCGTTAGTTACACGATTATTAAATGTAGGATTAGTGGATCCATAATAGGAAGTTTACTTAATGGTTACAAAAAAATGCTTCGTTTAGTAATATTTCTTCGATTTTTTGAATAAATAATGGTTCTCATAGGTTTTAGTTATATACATAATGGAAACTTTAAATTTTTACAATCTGAGTTTTTATTTCTTTGAGTTTATCTAAATATGTTGTTGAGGAAACATAAAAAGGGAATGTTAAATAATCCCCTAAATTTGAACACCGGAAGGCTAAGATAGCTTCTACGTTTGATTCCGTAATGAATCAGCTGTTTCGTTGTTGGTGTACGGAAATCGGTGAAGTAGTTAATTTGACCTTGAGGTTGCCATTACGTTTTTGTATGAAAAAAAGCATGAAGTAGCGGATGCGACACGGACCTTATTCATACTTAAAAACTTACACTTGCATATGTATATAAATTATAATAATTTATTCGAATGTCATCTGTATTATAAACTTATTTAAATACTTAATTTAGAATCATGTATATTTTTAATGATGTTTTTAACAGGTGTTTTTTTTTACAAAATTTCTTAAAAACATGATTAATTTTATCAATTAAAAAATGTTTCAATTATTTAATGACAGATGTTAATCTTAAACGAAATATAATAGAAATTTTCCTCTACTTTTGAACACATAAAATAATTAACAAATCTTTTAAGGCTGTAAAGTACATACATACAGGTTCGAATAATCGAACAATCGACTTTTTGTCGAGTTTTTTTCGACTATTTTAGAGTTTTTGACTTTTTCCACTTTTTTTAAATTTTCGACTATTTTTGACTTTTTTATACTATTTTTGAGTTTTTGACTTTTTGACTATTTTCGACTATTTTTTACTTTTTCCAGTCGAGATTTTGACTTTTTTCAACTTTTTTATAAATTTTCGACTATTTTTGACTTTTTCTACTATTTTCGAGTTTTCCGACATTTTCCGTCTTGTTGACTTTTCTCGGCTTTTCGATTTTTTTCGACCTTTTTTTGACTTTTTTGGATTTATTTCGACTTTTATTTCAAAATTTCGACTTTTTTGGAACAAAATAGTCGACTTCGACTTTTCGACAAAAAGTCGATTGTTCGATTATTCGAAAGACGATTAAATATTTAATAACTGCCGGTCCACACTAGGAAACTTTTTTTGAAAATTTTGATTTTGCGTGAGAAAGAGAAAGTATATCATTCGTCTCTCTCGCGTTACGGAGTTTCACGTACTCGGAAACTTGTTTAGTTTTGTTATTCTTCTCATTAGTACAACAAATCAATGCAATTAATAAGTAGTTTCTAAAACGAAAGTTTCTATCTGCCGGTCCACACTAGGAAACTTTTGATTTTGCGTGAGAGAGAAAGAATATCATTCATCTCTCTCGCGGTACGGAGTTTCCCGTTCTCGGAAACTTGTTTTGTTTTGTTATTCTTCTCATTCGTACAACAACAAATCAATGCAATTAACACGTAGTTTCTGAAACAAAAGTTTCTATGTGTGAACATTAAGGAAACTTCAAAAGAGAATTAAGAAAAAGTTTCTCAACAAAAGTTACCTAGTGTGGACCAGGTGTATGTGTGGACATTGAGGAAACTTCAAAAGAGAATTAAGAAAAAGTTTCACAACAAAAGTTACCTAGTGTGGACCAGGTTTAATATTCAATAATAACTAGTTATTATTGTAGGACGTGCCATGTCCACTATTTTAACACTACGCGAGTAATTTCATTTCCATAAAATGGAAATGATATTACTCGTGTACAATTTTAGAACACGATCTATTATTAATTTTAATAGATAAAGCCACGACCACTTTTCAGATCCCGCCCATTACTAATTACTAAAAACTCAATTAAAAATTAATATTTGTTTAGAATTAAACTTAAACATTCTTAATGCATTAAAATTTGTTAATTGTTAAAAAAATACAATTTAAAATAAACATATTTTTCTTTAAAAAAATACATAAATATAATTTAAAAAAGACAACAAATATTTTTCTATATAGAAAACTAAAATCTATTATTTGCTAATATAAAGCAACAATTTCAAAATTTTTGCAAAACAAAACAAATATTTACAATTTATCTAAAATCTTTTTTTTTCGTATTTTATTTATTTTGTCTATTTCTTTGTTTCAGTTTTTATGCAAAAATGAAACTAAATTAGATGTTTTTACGAATTTGAATATTTATTATGTACCGTTTTTAAACAGATGAATCTTTCTTGAGACGAAAATCATTTGAACATCTATTTTGTTTCTCAAAAAATAAATATACAACGACATTTCGTTAAATATGTACCAAAAATAAATAAAAAACGTGTGGAAACATTGCCAAAAAAATTAACATTTATATAGTACAAACATACATATGTTTTCAATGTATTTCAATATTTTAACAATATTGTGTTATTTTCTTTCAATACAATTTCGGTTTATACATTTGTTGGATGAATTTGTCTAAGAAAAATGTTCTTACGAAATTTATACTATAATATATTGAACGATAAACTAAGTATGTACATATATTGTATAAGATAAGAAAAAAGAAAATAAATTTAGTTAGAAAACAAAAACAAATTTAAGCAGATGCTTTTTGTCACACGATTTTTCAAATCGGCTGACGAAAATCGTAGGTCTTCATCTTTTTTTATTTCAATTTAAAAGTACAGACAAACATATTTATTGTATTTTTATATAAACTTATTTCTTTAAACAACAACAGTAGTTGGTCAAAGAAATAAATATATTTAAATATAATTTGTTGACTAATAACTGAAGGACTTTAGGTTCTACCTTCTAATTAGATTTTTCATTCTTGATCTTTGTAAAAGATCAATCATATAAAATTACACAAAATCTTATTTTTTCTGTCATGAATTTCTTGTAAATAATTCACAGCTGTTTAAGAATCTAGTCTATTGTGAATAAATAGTTTACGCATCATTCATACTAATAACAAATGTTTATTCGGGTAAAACAACAAAGATTACTTAGGTTATTTTAGGGCTATTATTTCCTTAATTCTATTCAATTTGTTCACATTTATCCACAAATGTAAGACAGAAACCATAAATTTAGTCTCATTTAAATTTATTTATTTATACACTCGGAAACTTCTTTTGTTTTGTTATTCTTCTCGTTCGTACAACAACAAATCATGTGAATAAAAGTTTCCTAGTGTCTAAGACCTGGTCCACACTAAGAGACTTTTGTTGAGAAACTTTTTCTTAATTCTCTTTTGAAGTTTCCTTAATGTCCACACATAGAAACTTTTGTTTCAGAAACTACGTATTAATTGCATTGATTTGATGTTCTACGAATGAGAAGAATAACAAAACAAGTTTCCGAATACGAGAAACTCCATACCGCGAAATAGATGAATGATATTCTCTTTCTCTCTCACGCAAAATCAAAAGTTTCCCAAAAAAAGTTTCCAAAAAAAGTTTCGGCAGTAAGAGAATATTGAGAGGATCGTCAATGATCGCAATAAAAGTAAAACAGAATCTATCTCAACCACAATGTCGCCAACCACAAGACGATATTTTGCCCTCCATAGTAAATGTATAAAACTCGTTGTCGACAGCGGTTGTTTGTCAAATTTCTTCATACATATTTCATAATCCTGTAGGGCTTTATCTAAATCCTGCTGCTTATAGATTTAATATAATTTGATGATTTAATCGGAATGTGTCCAATGAACAAAGCTATTTTCTGAATTGATATTGCTTTGCACTTCCTAAGCTGTTAGAGATCCAGTTGTGAGGCTACAAATGTCAATAACATAGTTAAACAGACACCTTTTAAAGACACTCTACTGAAGGTTCAAAGAACTTTCCCATTGTTAGTGTAATGGAATCCGAAAGTACTTGTAGTCTACCGGGACTATAAACTGATCAAATGCATACTTTCCTAGGAATGATTTTACCTGTAGTCGAACCAGAGAACTTACCTTATTGGTACCAGTAGTTTTTTACTTGGTCTAGTCCCGGTTATTGGAGAGGTTTCTTCGAGTGTACGTAGCAATTGTGGTTTAAACCCAAAATCGCAAATGAAGAGAATGTTGGCTAAAAGACGATACACGGTAAAATCTATTATTCTATATGAATCTGTAGCTGTTGTTGAAAAGATAACTCTTAGAGAATTAGCTTTGGGCTAAGCGTTGGGAAAGGCTTGGACTACCGATTACGTCTTTAGGTGTTAAGTTTTTAGATGCTGTAGCCAACCTATCTGCGTAGTGGTGAACGGAAGTCATATTTTTCCCTGGACCGGTAGAACCATGTACAAAGTTTGCCACCTGCTTGTTTGGTGCAAGACGCTCGAAGGAGAGGTGTTGAGTTGCCTCAAGCTTGCTCTATGTTTTTAAGAATACCGGCGTGAAATTGGCCGTTTGGCAGGTGTTTAAAAAGTTCAATATTAGAAAAATGATTTCCATTTATGTAAAAACTTATTGAGAACCACTATTTAGAACTCGTTTACCTTTATAGGGTTATATTCCACGACTCGAAATGCAAAACGTACAAATTTCAATATTTTCTTTAGATTTTTTAAGCTTTAAAGTTTTTGTACTTAACGTTAAATGAAGTTTCCGGGATATTTTTTGATTTAATCGAAATCCAATGTAACATCATCTGAAAGGAATATTGAAGTTCGTAAAAAATCTGAAATTGGTCTCCATAATTAATTAATTACTTGAGGTGCAATTAAAGTTAAACTGTGATTTGTTAAACTTGTTTATAGTTAGCGATTAGTTAAACGCAATTCATATTTAAAAATAGTATTTTAGGTTTAACTAATGGCAACAGTTAAAACGAGTTTATAAATATTATACCATAGCTTAAACCACGATTAGTTAAACACACCACGTTTTGTTTTATTTTTTGTCGAACAAATCTGTTTTTCTAATTTAATTTATTAATAACCCTTAATTATTTACATTTTAACTAATTTATTTCTATTGTTATTATTTTTTTATATTTCCACATTAACAAATATTAAAACTCAATTGGCATAATTACTAATCATTAAAAATCATCATGAAATTAACCCAACGAATGTTGCATCTCCCACTACCTGATCTAACTAATTCACCGTATTGATACAACAATTTCGCCTATAAAATATTGTGAAACGAAACCATTGAAACCCAACAATTTTAAAATCAATTTAATCTCTTTTATGTGTGTGTTGTGGGTGTGTGTGTAAACTGAATATACTAAACCCCTTTCTCCTGGTGCCACCTGTAACTCTCGATACCCGTCGTCTCAAATGCAATTAATCTTAATTTGATCGACGTCATCGAAATGTTCAATTTATTAAATTATCCAACTGCAACGAAACGAATCCAAAAACCAATCCTTCTCTATTACATTTATTGTTTTTTTATTTATACAATATTTATTTTTATATTTTTTAAATTTAATTATTTTTTTTAAATTATTTATTACTAATACTATTACTCCTACACTTATACACATTATTCGTTTGCTATAAATGTGCAAAAAATGAAAAAAAAAGTCGATGATGAAAAGTATTTCCCTCGACGCATAGCAGAGGGTAAGCTTACTAACAAACTAACCTATCAACTATCAACCATCCAATCTTAATCCATTTTAATTTCTAGTAGTGGTTACTAAATGTTGTTTTATGTTCTAATGTTCGTTTACGTTTACAAAATTGTTCTTGTTGTTGTTTTGCAAAAGGCAGAGATGTAAAAGAATTAACTTAGTTATGAAGATCAGGACCCCAGGGCTTCTTTGTGTAAATTCTATTAAAGATATAATTCTGATTTTAACGAGATGACCTCTCTACCATTATCCTTGGCCCATAGTTGTGCAATGCTAAGGCTTTGGTTAAGTAAAATTATTCAGATTCTCGTGACAAAGAATGTGGAACTTGCGACTAAAAATTAGTCTTCGAGAATTAGAGTACAAAAATATTAAGTAGAAAAGAACAATAAGATGTAGAAACATGAATATGTTGGGAAGTTAGAGGAAGGAATGAGTCACCAATCAAATAAAATGGCCAAAGTAAAACGATTATTTTATACCCACTATCAAAAAAGATGGGGGGTATATTGATTTTGTCATTCCGTTTGTAATACATCGAAATATTGGTCATAGACCCAGAAAAGTATATATATTCTGGGTCGTCATTAAATTCTAAGACGATCTAACCATGTCTGTCCATCGGATAGCCCCCATACAAGTAGCCCCTCGAAAAGCAGCTTTAACAGTCATAACTTGTTTAAAAATACGAATATAGCAATAATTGACCCTACCCCCCATATAAGGTCTCCTTCATAAAAGGACTTTAACCCACATTACTGGCTTAAAAATTCAACATAAGTAAGTTTCATAGGAATTAAAATCTATCTAAAAAATTTTATGAGGATCGTTCCATGATTGATCCTATCCCGTAAGATCCCCTTCAGAAAATGACTGCAACGCTCATTAATGGCTTAAAAATACGAGTGTAGCGATGAAATTCGACACACAAAAAATTTAATTGTCTTTTTTTTGTCTCCTCCTTTTCCTAGTTATAAAAACTCTTATACGAAAAGTTCCAAATTTACTGTGACCCACCTACTTGGGTATGATCAGATCCTAACGAGTAGTAGTCTAGAATAGACTACAGGATTTTAGGAATTGTGAAAATATGCTTACGTGTCCTGCTTAGTTTATTTTAAGATACAGAAACAGTCCCAACATCAAACTCTAAGAATATAATCGAAGTCCTTTACCTGAATAAAATAAAAGACAAATTCTGATAGATTTGGTTTTAACTCGATTTGATTTGAAGGTTCCTTATCAAACTCATAAAAGATGAGATAAGTTCCTTTCAAAGCAGACAATAAGATTCTTTTAAAGCAGGGCATCAACGGATACATAGTAATGTCATGCAGATTGACAGAGGCTTCACTAACGGAGATTTATTAACTTTTTAGTTTACCGCATTATTAAAACTTTCATGTCCAAAGAATCCACTTTTAGAAGAACCAACATAGATTATAATTTCTAGTAAAAATTTCACGAGCTCAGCTTCGGAACAGTATAGCGGTGGTTAGCGGACACTTACCTTTCATTTCGAAGTATGATTCCAAAATACTATATTTGACAAATGCGGAGAAATTTGTTAGGACTTTCTTGATCTTGATAAATGATAAATACACAGATTTGTCTTCTAAAGTCGAAAATTATGTGTCTGATGAGCTCAGCTTCTGAACATTATTGTTATGGTTACGGGTTGAATATCTCTTTGACAAATAAGTAGAAACAAGTTCCCAGGTAGTTTATTGACGTCTCCAAGACGACTTATACAACGAGTTAATTACAAAACCAATCATTTTATAAGTTCTACAAATATTTGTGGTTAATCGCTTTTCAAGAAATAGGAGATTTTTAAGATTACATAGATATCTCATGATAAGATATTTTAAACTATTTTAAGGCTATAAAATCGGGTCATTTTTTCAGAATTTGCACTGAGACAAGGGTCCTTATATCTGCATAAGTGATGTAATAGTTATTCGTATTGAAATGTACTAGATTTCTTGTTCAATATCGACATTTTAAAAATAAAATTTACGATACATTTTACTTGATCTGTTAATAGAATTAAAGTTCCGAGAACTTAAGATCTTAAGAGAAAATACTAAAGACTTATCACTTAAAGAAATTTTACTATAATTGGAAACAAAATTTAAGTGTAAAGTTTTAATCAATTTAATATATTTATACTTCAAACAGATGTGTATTGAATAGAAAATTTTGAAAATATTTTTAAGAGTTGATTCCTTTGCATCTCTGTTTTTCTATTAAGTAGTTGAATTTTGATTGTAGTAAAGGTTTCTATAGTTGTTTCTTATACCATTTTTTATGTACATAAATAAAAGTAAATAATATAAGTTAATTATATAAAAGAGAACATTTATACATACAAACATACATATGTACATGTACTACATACAAACATGATTACATCTGTACATACAAAGCAGTTCGACGGGACAGTCCCGAACTGACCACTTAACCTACCACTTGTGGTAGCTCCTGGCCACCTGAGTACCCAGGTAACCGACCATTTTAACATGGGCTTGCCCTGCGAGGAAATCAATCGTCACTCTATACCCTACTAAGAGACAGTAAAGAGACGATTGCCTCCGCTCTCGCTTACAAAGGGGACACTAAAGTGACGACTGTCTTCATTCTCGATTACAAAGAGTTTATTTGTGACGAAAGACCAAAAAATACGAATTGGAGTCAGCAAGGTGGTAAGATATTAATGGAACTAAAATTTAAACATTTCAAGTCTCTATTCTCTTGAATACTATGGGACAGTAATATGACCCGAAAGATATAAATTTGAGTCAACCAGATGGTGGCGTATTAGTAGAAAGTAATAATCATTTCTCCAAAAGATGGGTAAAATAACTACTTTCGGAAGTACAAAAAAAAACAACTTTTAAGAGTATAATTTCTAGGTTACTTGAGGACAGTAAAGAAACGACTGTCTCCGCTCCCGCTTACAAAGAGGACACTAAAGTGGCGACTGTCTTTATTCTCGATTACAATCATCCAGGTAGTTAACTATTAGTGGAAATTACTGTCTTTTTCGTATGCATTGACTCTTTGTCGAACTGCTGGGTAACTCAATATATGTTTTGAATAAAAGTTTTTGATTTAATATCCAAATTTGTCAATATCTGAACAAAATCAGCTATTTCCTTATTTTCAAATCTTTAAAAGCAATAAATAAATTCTTATTTCAAATTTTCAATCTTTAACTTCACAAGATCATAATTTTTAAATTAAATTTAATAAAAAAATTGCAATATATTTAGTGTTAGATGGTGGTACTTAAAATAAATTACGCAGTTAAGGAAATTGCTTTGTCTTGAGTATATCATACAAAAAAACTGCTTATGTGTTATAAATGTCTTAAAAAATACATAAATACAAAAAAGAACAATAGGTACTCGTAAACCAATAGATGAAACTGATCTAAGTATCTGTCATCATTATACATATTTCATTAATGGCTAATGTCGAACAAAATTGTACGACCTTGACCCTATGTACTTATATACAAACATTCCTACATATGTATATGTACCATATCTAAATATTATAAATATTGTGGGCTTTCTAATAATCTATACTCTATGCACTCACAGACTGTCAAGTAAACATTTTCCATCTTATTTTAGTTCATTATTATGCATTAAGAATGAATATTTCATAATACACATTCAGTAACAATACAATTAAACATTTTAAAGAAAAATGCTTTATTAATGTTTTTGTATGGTTGTTGTTGTTGTTGCTGCAGCATTATAAATTTAAAATATTGCTTGTTTTGTAATTATTCTTGAAATTTTTATTTATATATCTTATATTTTTAATTCTATTTTTAGGCGCAACCTTTGGTACTGGTATTACAGCTATTAAATTAACCGCCCTGGGTCGTCCTCAACTTTTGGTATGTGATTGTATTTTAAATTGTATTTTTAAATAACTTGTAGAAAAATAGGACACTTTTGAAGTATTAATCCAAAAAATCCCACATAGTTGTTCGAAAGACAAGTTAAGTTCTAATCTATATATATAAAACGAAATGTGTGTTATTTGTTTGTTTGTGGGTTTGTTTGAAGTCTATAGACTGCTAAACGGCTGGACCGATTTTCTTGAAATTTTCACAGTATTTTCCTGTAGCTACTGTAGGCATGGGCACCTCCCATATAAACAAACCTTAAATTAGTATATCTGTAAAACTATAGCAGCTAGAGATCTCAATTTTCGGAGGCACTTTAGTATCGACATGAATATTTAGGACAAAAAGCTGCGTACTAGCAATATGGGGCGTGGAACCCCCATAGGAATTATATACTAAAATTCATTTACCTGGAAAAATATTGAAGTTAAAATCTTAAAATTTTGCGCCAATACATGGTACTAGCCATAACAATAAAATGTTAAATTCGCATATCTGAGAAAATATAACAGCAAGAAGTCCTTAAAGTTAAGGAAAAAAGAAGCGGTACAGCAATAGGGGCGTGTCACCTACTGCTAACTCAAATAGTTTCCCAGATATGAGAAATTTTAAAATTTTGCACGAAGAACTTTAACTTCCCATATGAATCAAATATACAAAAATTCGTTTATCTGGGAAACCAATAAAGCTAGCTTCAAATTTTGGACTTTTGAATAACTTTTATATCCATCTGAACATTTTGAAGAAAAAAGCGGACTTTCATTAGGGGGAATGGAAACCCCATATTAATACTATAGAAAAAAGCTTATGTCTGGGAAACTATTATAGCAAAAATCCTCAAATTTTGCATGAAAACTTTGAAATCAATATGAACATTTGGTATAGTGTTTTTTTAATTTACACTGCTTTCAGGGTAGCAAAGCACACTGGGTATAGCTAGTCAATTATATTTAAAGGTATTCTCTTGACCTTATGAATGACACCACGATTATCGAACGTAGTGCGGCAAATATCGATAGTATGATGAGTTATGTGTTAAATCGATAGCTTATAATAGTAATTACTTATCATTTTAACCCATAAAAAGTTCACAAACATGTATCTATGTATGTATAGCGACTAGCGGAGATTGATGCTATGTAGATGTTCTTGGGTTATTACACATATTTTCGGTCACGACAGAGCATATTCTCGTCGGTTTACTGCTTATGACGACTATAGTTGTTGTCCACTAACCAATCTCACGAACTTTCTATGCAAATACATGTACAGCTTACGCGATGGGTTCTATCCGTTCGACCGAAACGTATATCGAAATGCTTTAAGTGAACACCTGTCAAGTTGCCCTTATTACACGGCAGTCTTTTTCATCCACTGGGTGAGCTTTAACGAGTCACCAAGTGGTAATTTTTGTACATGTACAAAGTTCTGCCGGTCCTTGTACAAGAACTTTGCTCAAGTACTCAAACTTTACAATATTTGAACATTGCTGCCCCATTGCTTAACTTCCGAGATACAAAAACATCACTTCCGTTTACAACAACGCAGATAGGATTTGATGTTTACAATTGCACACATGTGATTAAGTCGGCTACAGCACCTAGAGATGTATTTGATAAACTAAAATACTCACAGACAACACATTGTGGTAAGAAAACGTGGTATCAGATTATGTTGTTCTTTGGTTCGACCCCACGTCGAATTATACCAAGGAAAGGCCAAGGATACATTTGATCATCAGTTTATAGTACCCGCAGACTAGACGTACTGGCTGCACCTCTTTTCCTTGGGATGACAATCATACCAAGGTGAGATCCGTCATCAAGGTGACATGGGACAAGACGAGTATCGGAAATAAGTTCGCTAATTTTATAATATCGATAGAACTATAAAACACCCCACACATTACGAGGTTAATGCCATGTATTAAGAGTTGGATACCCAACTGCAGCCGATAAGCACCTTCGCCAACTCCTTACGACGTCTAACGGCACCATTGTAGAATTTTAAGCACCTGACTATATATGTGGGTTGTATTCTAATATCGGTTGTAAAAAAAGTTAGAATACCGCGTTTTATGAAATTTTGACAATTAGTTTAGTATTCTCATTATCTGAACATCTAGAAGTTTCGATGCAATATTGTTCACCGTCCGTTTCCGTTAGTCCCCAATCTCCAAAAGACTTCTGCTATTATAGGTCAGAAAATTCCATTTTGACAAAAACAATTACTAGCTTAGTTGCCTGTAAGAGTGTTGTCTATTTAGCGTGCTGACTGTTTAAAAGATCGCTAATGTTCGTGCAAAGGTTGGATCTTGGATTATTCGATTTAAACTCAGATAACAGTTTCTGAAGATCACTGCAACTGTTATAAACTACCTTTCTAAACGTATAATGATTAGTGGTTTAAAATTAAAGTGCCATAAGTATGTTCGACCGTACTATGTTGAGGTGATTTGTATAATTGTTCATTTAAAGATTATTAAAAGTCATCACACGAATGAGAAACTCTCCTCCTCTTTTAAATGTATTTAATTAAATATTAGTTTAACAGAAATTTCTTTGCGTGTATGATTACTTGTGTACTTTCTAATTATAATTTTATGCATGTCGTTGTCTTACATCATATCCTTTTATATTTTTATTATTTTTACAGTTACAACTTTCTGAAGTCATTATGCGCACACGTAAATATATGGAAGATTTGGTTGGTGGTCAAGGCAATGTTTTAACTCATCACAAGACTATTAAAGATTTGGAAAAATATTATGCCAGTTTGGGCTCTGACAATAAAAATGTTCAAGAATTTCTTAAGAATGTTACCTCCGATAAGGAAGGGTAAATAGTAGAATAGTTTTAGTAATATAAGGATATTAATTAAATTTGTTTGTTTTCTTTTTCTATCAGTATTTTGCATTTGTTCCCCTGGTCTGGTATTGTCGATGAGGATTCACAATTGAGTGATACCTTTAGAGTGCCCGATCCTAAAACTGGTCAAATGCGTCGTTTGATCTCACAAATTCCGCCCAAAGAGGAAGAAATGTTTAGAAATATGATACGTCGTCTAAATACTATCGTTAAGGTAACTAAAAGCTTGCATAGCAATTGATTTGAGGTTAAAGAGATATTTCATTTTATTTTGTGTTAATAATTTATAGACTGCTGAAGAATTGGATGTCCGTATTATGATTGATGCTGAACAGACTTATTTCCAACCTGCAATCTCCCGCATTACACTCGAAATGATGCGTAAATACAATAAGGACAAGGCCATTGTATTCAATACATACCAATGCTATTTGCGCGAAGCCTATAGAGAGGTAACATATTTGCTCTTTCAATCTAAAATCTTATAAAAACAATGTCTTGGTTTTTGTTTAATAGGTTAACACCGATTTGGAACAAGCTAAACGTCAAAACTTCTATTTCGGTGCTAAGTTGGTACGCGGCGCTTATATGGAACAAGAACGTGCCAGAGCCAGTGCTCTAGGTTATTCTGATCCTGTCAATCCTAGTTATGAGGCTACTACCGAAATGTATCACAAGACTTTAACAGAATGTTTGAGAAGAATTAAGGTATGATAAAGTTAGTTTCTTTTTTTAAGAAAATGTATTTTTTAAATTCTTTTATTATGATTTCAGATTCTTAAAGATAATGGTGAAGATGCTAAAAAAATTGGTATTATGGTGGCTTCCCACAATGAAGACACTGTACGTTATGCCATTGAGAAAATGAAGGAAATCGGTATTTCGCCCGAAGACAAAGTTATTTGTTTCGGTCAACTTTTGGGCATGTGTGATTATATTACTTTCCCCTTAGGTGAGATAAAATTATTAGAGAAAAATATGGCAATATTTGTTTAACATTTTCCGTCAAATCACTTAACACCGCTTGACAGCATTTCCTATAGATTAGACTATACTATAGTCTAGAATACACTATAGACTTTGCTGTAGACTAGACTTTATAAAAGACTTTAGAGTAGACAAGCGACTAGACTATAGATTAGACAATAGACCAAACTACAGACTGGACGTTAGACTAGCGACTATAGACCAGATTATAGACTAGACTATAGACCAGACTATAGACTAGACTAAAGGGTAGACTATAGACTAGACTAGAATATAGACTAGACTAGAATATAGAATAGACTAGAATATAGACTAGACTGTAGACTAGACAATAGACTATAGATTAAACTATAGACTAGACTAAAGACTAGACTATAGACTAGACTATAAACTAGACTACAGGCTAGACTACATACTAGACTGTATACTAGACTGTAGACTAGACTGTAGACTAGACTGTAGACTAGACTATATACTAGGCTATATACTAGACTATAGACTAGACTATAGACTAGACTATATACTAGACTATAGACTAGGCCATAGACTAAACTATAGACTAGACTATAGACTAGACTATAGACTAGACTATAGACTAGACTATAGACTATACTATAGACTAGACTATAGACTAGACTATAGACTAGACTATAGACTAGACTATAGACTAGACTATAGACTAGACTATAGACTAGACTATAGACTAGACTATAGACTAGACTATAGACTAGACTATCGACTAGACTTTCGACTAGACTATCGACTAGACTATAGACTACAGACAAGATTTTATACTATGGATTCTAAAATTGTCTTTACATAATTTTAAGAAAATTTGCTAACTGCGCATAAAAGCTGTTTTTTAATACGAAATACATTCTAATTTATTAATTTGTTCACTCTTTTTTCAGGTCAAGCTGGTTACTCGGCCTATAAGTATATTCCCTATGGTCCCGTACAAGAAGTGTTGCCATATCTCTCACGCAGAGCACAAGAAAACAAGGGTGTCCTTAAGAAAATTCAAAAAGAAAAACGTCTTTTAGCTGCCGAATTACGCCGACGACTGTTGCGTGGTCAATTGTTTTACAAACCCAAGGGAAATTATGTACCAATTTAAATTGCTCCCGCTCCTTTGGCCACTCATACACACTCACACAAACACACACCCTTTTAAATAACACAAGAACTCATAAAAGAAAAACAAAACACATTTGCTTACTTACAGGCGTAACATTTTCAAAAAAATTAAAATGAAAACACACAACAATTTTGAAATCAATTAAACAAAAACAATATGTAGATTTAATTATATTTTTTCCAAAATTAAAAAAAAAACTTTTAAAATTTTAAACAGAAATCAAATACTGCTGGATACAGTTAGCTGAAATATTGGCAATAGAACGCCTTCAAATGTTGTTTGTATGACAATGTGTTTTGAAATGAAAAAAATGATAAAAAATTAGAAGAAAGTAGAATAGATAAAGAATCGAATCAAAACGAATCTAGCATTTTCACTACTCATTAATTTAACAAAGAAAAGATCTAATTATAAATCGTATGTCATGGATTTTTTAAAGAAAGACTATAAGAAAAAGTGTTTCGAAATGTTGCTGTTAAATTGAAAAAAAACTTTTTTGTAAAATTTATTTTAATTTTAACAAAAAACAAAAACTAAATGTAATAATGTAATTGTTTAAAATTTAAAATTTGTTTTGTTTCCGAGTCATGTATTGTAATTGTAAACGTTTATCTATTTATTAAGTATACACACTCACACACCCACATACAACCGCCTACACAGGGTTGTTAAAAATAGTAGGGATTTTTTTTAGTTTCAATTCAAACTACAAACTATAATTTCTTTAGGTTTTCTTTTTTTCTTTTTCTTAAACAGAAATTTTCAAATTTTTCTTTTATTTAATTTATAAAAGTAATTTTTAAAAATTTTTGTTTTAATCTCTGATTGTTTTAAAATAGTTTGTATTTATCTTCGTTGTTTATAGAAAGAGAGAAAAACAAAAAAATAATTTTACATTTATTTTTATTCATCTTTAAAACTTTAATTATTATGTAAATGTTTGTCTTACATTTTCTTTAATTTACTATTCAGTGTAAAATTGTTTTTGATCGTTTTTTTTTTTGGTAAATGTTGTCTTCTTTTCGTTTTGTAAAATCTTATTATTTTAAAATTAATTTTTAAAATAAATTAAGCATTATTTTTTTATTATTTCTCTTGGAAAAAAAACAAAAACAAAGATTGTATAAATAAAAATATTTAAGTTAACTTTAAAATTATATTTGTTTTGTTGCTTTTAGTTTCATTTCTTTTTTTAATTTTATTATTCCTACACCCTGTATTTTTATTTGTATTATTGTGTAATTTTACTATTTTATTATTTTGAGTTTTTATCTTTAATTTTTATTTATATTATTATTATTATTTTATTTTAGTATTAAATATATTATGTTTTAATTTCTTAATTTTATTTACAAAAAAAACTTATGTATGTTTAACAGTAAATAAATTTCTGAAAATATCTTAAAAACCCTAAAAAATCAATATTTTTTTCTTTCAAATATCTGCTATTTGAATGTGAAACAGGTGTGAGCAAAATATTTGTGAAAATTTTTTGTAAAAGAAGGAACTTCTCATATGAGCGTTCATCTATATTTATATATAAAAACTTACTTGCCTGTTCCTCTAAATGCGAACGAACATTTCTTTCTCATTTTATATAGAAAACAATAATATATAAAATACTTGTTCGTTTGCACTTAGAGAAACAGGAAATAAATGAATGATTTAAATTTTGAAACAATTTGTATATTTTCTCACGACCCGACTCAAGTGCCCTTTGCACGATCACACGATTTTGTAAGTAAAGTCTAGTAAAAAAGCAAAAGGAAATTCCATCCGTATAACAAAAAATATAATAAAAGTCGTATGATTTGTATAAATAGTGTTTACACGATTGTTATAAAACAATAACAAAGTAAGATGGAAACAGCTGTTTCACTTTTTCTATATGTGTTTACAAAAAAATACATCCCTGATCTAATGCGAGTTGCCATACGACTATCAAATTTTCCATCCGTATTTTGATCTGGTTCACACTGGGAAACTTTTGATTTTGTGTGTGAGAGAAAGAGACGGTTGATATTTCTTTTTCTCATACACAAAAATCAAAAGTTTCCTAGTGTGAACCAGGTCTTCTATCAATGTGTGATGGTTTCATTACATATTGCGTTTAGACGATACCATCCGTACTCTTCTACACAAAATTTTAACTGATCATATTACTTGTGTGATCGTGTAAAGCCGGCTTTACTGGTTTTTATTTTAATCACTTCAAAAAATTAAGAGAGGCATACGTATTTTCTCTCAATGTGTGTTGGTTTTATTACATATTGCATTTACACGATCTCATCCTTACTCTTTTACACGAAATTTTGACAGATCATATTACTTGTGTGTTCGTGTGAAGGCGGCTTTATACGAACAGATAAAAGGACTATCGACTACAGTCAAAGTAGTAAAAAAAAACAAAAAGAATATTTCCGTGCCAGTAGGATCTTTGTTCCGAAACGATTCGACATATATACGGCCAATGATTGTGAACTCAGCGACTGCTTTGCCAGGAAGAAGTATTGATCACAGTCGAGCTGCTACATAAACAACAAGCGTGGTTTGTAACATTCCCCAGGGCCCTTTATTATAAAGTTGACATAGCAGTTGCATTGTTTCCAACATTCCTCTTCTCTTCAACTATTGTCTTAATTTTTCGACAAATGACACTTCATTCTTGAACGACCCGTCTTATACATGATCAAAAATTGACAACTTCGTGACAGCTGTAACAACAGAAAGATTTTCTCGCAAGAAATAAGTTCAACAACAATCGATCATAAAAAACAACATAAATTAAATCCACAGCCGATTGGAACTTCATTTCTAAACGTTTTATACTCGTTCAGATTCCCGACCCAATTGAAACTTAGTTTCGGGATATTTCGCACTAAATTATTATAATTTAATAGCAGTATTTTAATCAAAATTTTGGTTTACACCGTTAATCACGTTACGGATTTTGAGTTTGATGGTTGAAATCTATTCGATTTCCTGTGTTTGAACTTGAAAGTGAAAATAAATCACTGGTGTAAACTTGATCACATTAAACTATGTGATCGTAAATCTTGGTTTCCACCATCCTATTGAACCCCAATGTCATTGATACCCATATAATCAATAATAGTGCGAAATTTAACGTGAATGGTTCACGTTATTGGGATCGCCTGTTGCTGAACTTCTTTAACACATCGGCTCAAAAATAAGCGATCGAGAAATTTGATTTCCCACCATTCTATTGAACCCCAATGTTATTGATACCAATATCTATATAAATGAAAGAGTTATGTTTGTTCGTAATCGATAAACTCAGGAATTACTACTCCTAATAGGACAATATTTGAAATATATATTTCAGAGATCTTTAGAAGTGTTCCTGTATTGTTTGAAAGATCCAAAATTTGGAAAAATTTGATTAAAACCAATTTCAAGTACCAAAGCAAAATATATACATTTTTGTTACTCACACATATTTAGAGTTAGGTACTTTTTCACTAACACATGCTTAGAGTTAGGTACTGCGGTCAAAGAGTCGGACTACTTGTTATACTTTGCCAAGTATCTTTTAAGTTCAGCATGACAAATCCAAGAATTCATAATGCCAAAAAATGTCTATTTAAAAGTCATTCAAATTTAAGTCAAACCAATTCCAATTAACTTTCAATTTCAGCCTGACATACGATATATTTAAATCCGAGAATTCATAATCTGATAAAAATGTCAATTACTAACAAATTTTGCTAGAATTTTGCTCATATCTGTCAAGAAGTATGTAGAGGAGTGTAATATACATTCCTAAATGTGTACCATTCATTGCAAACAATATATACTTAATTGGAAATTTCATTAGAAAATGTATTAAATTGAATAAATAATTGAAAAAAGGGAGTAAATGATTATTATAATTAATAATGTTAACTAAATAAAAATGACAATAATAATTAACATGTTAAAATAATAAAAATTAATAAACTGAAACACACAAAACAAAACCTTAATAAAAAATATTAAAAGTAAATTTCACATTTTCATGAAAATGTTCTTTATTATAAAATTTACAATTAATAATTGTATTAATGTTTAAACAAACATTTATTAAAAAAATTTATTACATGCTTAGAAAAGGCTTTTAGTTAAAGCTATTAATTTTTATTTTTATTTCCCCTTCCGTTTTAAATTTCATAGCATAACAAAATCGTGTAGTTCCTTTTTTCCTAAAGATTTTTTTTTAATTTCGTTAATATTATTTCTTAATTTCATTAATTTGTCCTTAAATAATTATATGAAAAATGCTTTAATATTAAAATGTAATACAATTATTAAATAGACATATGTAAAAGAAAACTCTAGTTCTATTTTATAAATAAATTAAACATAATTATTCATGACTTAACTTGCATTATTATTATTATGTATGTATAATTAATTATATTATTAAAATAAATATAAAAAACAACAACAACAAACAAATATTTATTGAAAATCGTTCTTATGTAATGTGTATTTGCAAAAAAGTTTTATTGTACTCATGAAATGATATTTAAAATAAAAAAAAAGAAATGAAAATAAATTAAATAAATAAATATTTCAGTGTTAAAATAATAATAAACAAAAAGTTTTAATTTTATTAAAAAAATTGGATTTATTAATATTTTATTTAGAATAGCATTTAGTTATTTAAAAGGGACTTCCAAATTCGGTACTTTATATCACGTTATATCATAATTGTATTAAAAAAGTAGTCGGTAAAAAAACGCAATCCTCTCCCCTCTCATACAATGAAACAGTGCCGTAAAATCTCTTAAACCAGTAAGAATTTTTTTAAATGTTTGTTCACATATGACTCTTCTACATTGATCACATATGCTCTTATTTTCTGATCATAAATAATAAATTGTTTTGGGAGAAAATGGTACATTTTGTTGTTGTTTTTATGAATAAATCACATTTTAAAACAATATTAATTGGAATCAATTTACCCTACACCAATATAGTGCTAATGTTTGTAACGCACAAAAATATTGGCCCAAAATTTTTAAGATATTTTGATACAATTTAAACCAAATATGTTTTTTGGCTCAGGTACGACAAATTAGCTCAAATAAGTTTTAAATAAGTATAAATAACACTGCTAGAACCAGATCCCTTTGAAAAAAAAAAACAAGTAAAAGTGCTATATTCGGCTGTGCCGGTAAAAATTTCGCCGAACAGCGAACATTGGCCAAACCTCACTTTTTACCGAACTCCGAACCCGTACCCGAACGTTCGGTCGAGCACTAATGACCAGTTTAGACCTGGTTCACACTGGGAAACTTTTATTGAGAAACTTTCGATTATGTGTGTGAGAGAAACAGATGGTTGAAATTTCCTTCTCTTTCTCTCACACAGAAAAATAAAAAATTTCCCAAAAAAGTTTCCTAGTGTGAACCAGGTCTTATGAATGCTATAAACTTTGTTAGTTTTATGTTATAT
This sequence comes from Lucilia cuprina, assembly GCF_022045245.1. Taxonomy (NCBI): domain Eukaryota; kingdom Metazoa; phylum Arthropoda; class Insecta; order Diptera; family Calliphoridae; genus Lucilia; species Lucilia cuprina. Next base: position 12,151,057 of record NC_060951.1, read on the forward strand.
ATCTATCAGTCGCAAATCTACGAAAAGTGTTTTTACCTTTTTGTCGATTTTCATAGTTATGGCGACATATTTATGTAATGACTGTTGAAATAATAATATTATAATTATATAATTTTAATTAAGGAAATATTTGTGAAAAACTTTCATACTCTCGCTCTCTTCGTTCCGATTCTGTCGTCTATTCAATAGACTTTTGGATTGACATGGCAAGGTCGTCTTAGAATATATTTTGGACCTAAAATATATATGTATACTTTTAGAGATCTTAGACGAATATATGTATGTTTTAAAAACGAAGTGCCATTACTTGGCACTGCTACTAGATTTTGACATTTACTTTTTAAAGTAGTGAAAAGCCAATATTTATTGGATTAGCTTGAAATATCTGGTGGTAATCGACTATGCAAATATATGTAGATTATATTACAACTTTTAAAATCATTACTGTAAAGAAAAATAAATTGAATAAAAAATTATTTCCTTAGATATGAGTAAATGATTTAAATATAAGGAAGAAGTTGAGAAAATAATTGAATCTTCTTCCTTTAAATTGCACACTAAATAATAGGGCGTTTTTCTTTTTGAAAGTTGAAAATTACGCACGTTGAAAATTTTTAATACATTGGAAATATTAGACGGTGTAGTCGGAAAATACTCTTAAGTTTACAAGTGTTTTTTTTAATATTTAGATTAGCCAAAATTGATCTAAATTTTATTTCTTTTAATAAAATATAGAAAAGTCCCCCTAATTAACATATTGTATTCGAAATCCACTTTTCACAACTTTTCATTTCAATAGGGTCACGCACAAAGTATTAATTTAAATAATTCAAAGAAAAGTGAAATAAGAAAAGAAATAAGACATGAAATATGTACATAGAGTAATGAATATGCATATGCATACAAACTCAGTTGACCAATAAAAATTACCATAATATTTACAATACATATCATCTTAATATTTTGAATGGAAACTTGATGCACACGACATTAAGGCATATCACTACAAGACACTACATTATACCACAATTAATATGCTCTGTCAAAATTGTATGTAGAAGAGAACATGAGATAGAATACAATTGAAATTAAGAAATTTTCATTAGATCCGCTCAAGCAGTTCGGCTAGACAGTCCCGAACTACCTATTTTGGGTTACCCCTAGCCACCGACTTTCCAGATGACTAACTTTTCAAACATGTGCTTGTCCTACAATGAAGTCAATCATCATCCCAAGAGACGAAGAGACAGCAAAAAGCTTAAGTTTATTTTTCAAGTGTCCGCTCTCTCGCCTACAAAGGGGCCCTAAAGAGATGATTGTCCTCTCCTTCCTTTACAAAGAGTACATCAGTGACGAAATAGAGCAAACAAGGCTCTTAGACGTAAATGGAAATAAGTGTCTTTTTCAGATACATTGACTCTTTATCTGAAACCAGGGATGTATTTCTACGTTAACACGCAGGAAAGGGAAAACAGCAGTTTTCATCTAACTTTATTATTGTTTAATACCAATCATGTAAATGCAAAAATACGATATTAAGTCCATTTTTTTTGGAATACGAATAGAATTTCATTTTACTTTTTATACGACATTACATACGTAAAGTGTACTTGTATGTAGTAGGCTTAAATACAATTGTGTTTAAAACTTTTTTAACAAAAAAAACGTTCTTAGTCTTAATTTCTAGACATATAGTCTACTTAATTGTTGCTTTAAAATATGTCCAATATTTCTCAGTGAGATGAATCTATCTGCAATCACAAACTGTGAATACGTTAAATATTTTGCATGCACTACATGTGTTTTGCATTTTTCATTTTCAACTTCAATCACTCAATCTTTCATTAATGAAATTCTACAAAAACAAAACTTTCAAAACAAAAATGTATCATTTCTTTGAAACCACAATTTCTAAAACATGATATATTTATTGTAGTCTATAATTTACTTTCATAATGAACAAATGGTTTTTATTAAATTTTCTTATTTTTGCGAATATAACAATCGAAAGGCAATACGTTAATGCCAATGCCGCCATTATAACCAGTGTCAATTATGCTTTTGAAACTTTTAGTCCTTACGCTCTGATACGATTTTTCGAATTCAGTGATAAGGAGTGGAATATAACGGAAAAATGTTTTAGGGATATGTATGTGTATGTGAATAGTTTGAGAAGTGGTGAATACTGGGCCGTTAAATGTAAGAATAGTTGCTGGAGTTAAAGTAATTATTTAGTTGTTATTAATAATTTTAATATGTATTTTGTCCAGTGTATGATGCTTCTAGTTATTATGCCGGTGCAGCTTTTTCCGGAACCTCATTACGTTTACACAATCCCAATGTTTGTCGTCTTTTATCGAAACAATTTAATGAGTATTTTAAAGTTCCTCGTCATCATTCGGAGACTCTACTGTATGTTTTGCCTTTTGATGTTCATCTTATATCGGGTCATTTTCTAATGGAAATTGCCCATGACAATTTTTTTCGGGTGAGTATGAATGTTTAGAGATTGAACCATTTCAGAATTTTTAATCTAGTATAATCTACAACCTAGTTTATAGTCTAGCCTACTGCCTAGTTTAAAGTCAAGTCTAGCCTTTAGTCAAGTCTATAGTCTAGTCTATAGTCAAGTCCATAGTGTAATCTATAATCTAGCCTATAATCTAGTATATAATCTAGTCTATAGTCTAGCCTATAGTCTAGCCTATAGTCTAGCCTATAGTCTAGTCTATAGTCTAGCCTATAGTCTAATCTATAGTCTAGCCTATAGTCTAGTCTATAGCCTAGTTTAGTCTATAGTCTAGTCTAGTCTATAGTCTAGTCTATAGTCTAGTCTATAGTCTAGTCTATAGTCTAGTCTATAGTCTAGTCTATAGTCTAGTCTATAGTCTAGTCTATAGTCTAGTCTATAGTCTAGTCTATAGTCTAGTCTATAGTCTAGTCTATAGTCTAGTCTATAGTCTAGTCTATAGTCTAGTCTATAGTCTAGACTATAATCTAGTCTATAGTCTAGTCTATAGTCTAGTCTATAGTCTATAGTGTAGTCTATAGTGTAGTCTATAGTCTAGTCTATAGTCTAGTCTATAGTCTACTCTATTGTCTAGTCTATAGCCTAGTCTATAACCTAGTCTTGGCTATGATCTAGTCTATAGCGTAGTATTTAGTGTAGTCTATACAGACTAGTCTAAAAAACTACATACCACTATTATTAAAAATTTCAATATTATTTTTAAAGTTTGAAAAAATTCAACAAATGATTTGTTTTCCGAAATCATGCACCAATACGGATATGGAGACAATTTTAGATGTTTATCTCTTTCAAACAACAATTTTCGTAAGAAATATAACATATTTAAGTCATCGAATTGTAACTGATAATTATAAAATCTATGAAGATTTCAACTTTTATATATTGATGTAAGTTGTTAAAAATCAAATCAAAAAATCAAAGTTGTTAAAGAAGAATTATAAATTTCAGAATTATACTCTGTGGCTCAGTGTTAATACATCTGACAGTTTTTATAGCCAGACACTATATTGTAGAACTTAATCGTTCTACATTAAGTGAGGAATATATGAAAAAACATGCTGTCGGTTCATTTAAAGTCAATAGTCTTAAAAATGTTGCCGAATGGAAAAATACCTTAGAAGGTGTTGATATGAAACAATTTACTATGAGGCATTTCGAAACAAATAAAAAAGGTAAAATGCTAATTATGTTAAATAAAGTTAAATGAAAATTAAATATATATTTTAATTTCTCAACTTAGAAAGTCTGCCAAAAATCCTATCCAGACAGCATTCCTATTGTTTTGAAGAACTTTTAGACTACGTATCACTACCCAATGTGATATATAATTTATTGCAGACTTCTTCCACTCCCCTATGTGGCTTGATTTTTATGTTTTCTTTCTTTTTTATCTGGTTACATTTGGTGGCCGAATATAGTTTTATGGCCAATAACATGGACTTGGATTTGTCTAATAACAAAGTAAAGCAACGTGTTGCTCTAATCCAGCGTTCAGCTTATATAATGGATGCATATTTTCTGATTAAGTGAGTGTTAAAATTTAATATTAAATGAAAATAATTTTCTTCATTTTGTTTGCTTTTAGTGGTGCTAATTCATCTTATGATTTCTTCAAGTCATTACCAAAGGACAAGCTAAATGTTTTTGAGCAATTGAAACATGTTTCTAAACTTGTAGTGAAAAAACTTTTTGGGTAACTTTTAAATAATTTTATATACTTATATAGATTATAATTGAAGTTATCGCCAAAAATTTAAGTCAATTGTCCACGGTTTTTTGCTCTGCCCTTTTATTATTGTTGCTGATTTAGCATCAATTTATATCAACATTAGCGAAGTAAAACAAAGTCAACTTTTTCCTAGCAACATTGTTGCCAAGCAGTGTTGAGAATACACACATAATATTTATTAGCCTAAAGTTATGCAATACTTTTTACAAATTTTCAACTAAAACGTCTGGCTACGTGCGCTAGCATTATTGTAACGTGTAGTTAATATTTAAATGTTTCTTCATTGAATTAATGGATAATTTATAGGACTTGAAGTAAACTTTTATCTACACATAACTAACTAACTAACTAACTAACTAACTAACTAACTAACTAAGTAACTAACTAACTAACTAACTAACTAACTAACTAACTAACTAACTAACTAACTAACTAACTAACTAAATAACTAACTAACTAACTAACTAACTAACTAACTAACTAACTAACTAACTGTTATCACTGGAGCCGGTAGCCCGCAGTACAGATTTTCGCACTATGTCTTAGTTATTGAAGAGCTCCAGTCTTTCGAGTAGTACTTTCATTGACTAAAAAACTGATCCGCGATAAAATCATTATTTCAAAATAAGTTCGGTGCTGTTGCCGAACAAGACAACAGATGCCCTCAATGGAGTAACAGTGGAAACACGAATGTCGACGGCCTTACGGCCTTATTTCACGGTGGTCTTTTTCATCCACTGAGTAGACTGACAACGGTCTACCATCGCGACTGAATCCTTCAGGTGGCAATTTTTGTACATGGATTGAGCCGGTCCATGTACAAGCACTTTGCTGAAGTACTCGAGCTATTTAATATCTTGTCATAGTAGCCCCGTTGCGGAATAACAGGCTGCATAGGCTCAAGCCCAATGCACACCCGACAAGGAAAAAGCAATCACTGGTCTAAAGGATATCATGAAAGATTACATTATTTAAAATGCAATCCCTGATCATCCAATGATCCATTCTAGTGCATTTCTTAACCTTGTTAAGCCCGCGCAATCACAATACTGAGATGGCTCTGTTGGATCAAGATTCCTCTTTTATGAACCTATAATGTCACAAAGGAAATAGGAATTTCAAAGTCAAAAAATTGCAATAATTGTCATGACAAATAGTCGCGTAGCATGTATCAATATATGGAGACTTTCTCAATCGTTCAACAATTTATCGCATCAGTTTCATTGTTATGATCATAAAGATCACTCCACGGAACGACAGGCAACCATTGAATACTAACCTGACTATTCCCCAGCATATACCGGTATCTCATAACGCGACCGGCGTCCCAAAACCGATCGGGTTCAGGTATGCAGCATTTGCTGCTATGCACAAAGACCTGTTCAAATAGAGAATTATAAAAGCTGAAGTACTCGAAAGTTCTGTAGTTCTTATGTCGACATTAAACTTAGAAGTTTCAAAAAAACATTTGTTTAATTTCAGTTTAATGCCTTCGTATACATTTGTGTTATATTCAGCTCAAGTGTTGGACAAATATTTTTATCATAATGTTATCTTGGAATTACCTTCTCGAGATTATAAGAATTGTGCGCAAAACATGTTTAGTAACATTTTCTATATGGACACATATTTTCCACCAACGGAAAGGGTAAGCTACAACTAAAAACCTTCTTATTTAGAAAATTTTTTTCTGAAAATCTTCTTAAAAAAATTCTTATTACTTATTTGACAGTGTATGCCTTGGACTTGGTTTATATCATTGCAAGTACAATTTTATGTTACATCATGTTTACTAATGCTACTTGTCGAGATACAATTGCGTTATTCCATCATTATAGGCACCACCATATTTTGCATATCAATAGCGGCAGCCACATTGTGGTCTCTGGGACCCATCTATGAGTATGGTTATACGTAAGTTTTAAGATAATAACTATAACCTTGGAATGAGGCAAAAATACTTGTAAACTTATAACTTCTTTAGTACATCTCTACTATATGAACTGGTGAATTTCAATTTGATATTGGATAATATATGTTTGTTTATCATTCCTCACCTACTGGGCATTTGTTTGGGTCATATCATTTACAAAATGAATCATAACTTCAATATCAATATATTTTTTGTGGTCTCAGGTATTTCTTGTATTTTTTTACTACATTTAAATGATGCTTTATTGATTTGTTTATTTCAGGTTGGCTTTTCTCCATTACTCTCATAGCTTTTTATATATTTGGTCTTAATGTGATTTTGCATCATGTTAGTAAGTTGACCAAAGCCATCCTTATTGTTACTACCCATATAATTTGGTGTTGTATTTTATTTTGGACTATTATATCAGCCATGTCGAACCATGGAGGTAAGTGTTTAAAATTAGCCATAATTATGTAGCATTCAATTCATGTTCCGATGTTCAGAAATCCTGACTTGCTCATTTTAAGAAGACTTCTCGTTTTACTCTTGTTAGGATCTCCCCATAGAATTTTTGCATCTGTCATGTTAACTACCTCGAGCTTACATCCCTTTAAAGTATTAGATTCACTCTTTTGTTGCCGACTAATATCGGGTGACCTGATACTCATATGGGATAGAAAGTTAATAAAGTTTCGGTATTTCATCCAACCTTCCCCATTTGATAGGTTTTATTTTTATCATGCATCCTTTCCTGACTTCCTTGAAATTAGTCTCTCCCATAGACTCGGAATGAATAAGTCCGAAGATTGTACAATGTAATGTATTCCTAGTGGTATACGTGCAGAATTACACAAAAGCTTTACACATGGTTTACTCTTTTCTTCTCTGAGTAAGAACCTGTTTTTGGCTTATTTTAATGGATTCGATCTACCTCCTATGTAGGTGCTGTATCTACAGAGACCATTCAATCTTTTTTGTTGTAAACGTTAGCAAATGTCTGAAATACTGCTGCAAGCCACACTTTGTAAAAGTACCACCGTGAAATAGGTAATTTGGCAGGTGTTCATGTAAAGAACTCTGTACTTATCTCTAATTGGGGTTTTTTGGGTTGAGAATTCGTGTAAATTCTTTTCTCAAATTCCTTGTCGCAATAGACATTTTCTATTTTGCAGAAACTATAAACCAGACTATAGACTAGACTACAGACTAGACTATAGACTAGACTATAGAGTAGACTATAGAATAGACTATAGACTAGACTATAGACTAGACTATAGACTAGACTATAGACTAGACTATAGACTAGACTAT
>NC_060951.1:12158641-12161387 GCF_022045245.1 Lucilia cuprina
CTATAGTCTAGACTATAGTCTAGTCTATAGTCTAGTCTATAGTCTAGTCTATAGTCTAGTCTATTGTCTAGTCTATAGTCTAGTCTATAGTCTAGTCTATAGTCTAGTTTTATCTATAATCTAGCCTATAGTCTATAGTATCTATAGTCTAGTCTAAACTGGTCATTGAATCGCCAACTATGCAAAATTTCTTGTGACAAGAATCTGGAGGATCTGTCCTCGATTGGACTTTCTGTACAAGTTCCTTGAGTAATTTTTACGCGAAAGCGAAAGACATCTTACTGAAGTCATATATATTTGTGAATCTAATACAATTTGCTCTGGACTGAGCAATATATTATTTATCTCAAACTAAGACTTGGACTAAAGAGAAATCAGTTGAAACAAATTTAGATTATTGAAATATCCATGGGTTTAAAATCAATTTTAGCCATTGTTTATAATAGGTATAAAAATGTTAATCACCATATTACTTCCAGCAAGAAGAGAGCAATGTAAGACCGGAACTATTTAATCATAATTAATATTATTAAGAAATTTATTTGATGTATTAAGAAATAACTGGTAACTATTTACAAAAGCAAAAATGTAATAAAATAAACCTAGTTATTGCAAGTTAAATAAATATTTTTACTATATTAATTAAGTAATATCATGATTTATAATTTCTTGAATTATAAATTTCGTTATGACCATTAAAAAATAATCAAAATGAAGTTTGAGGCTATAAAATTAACTGCAAGAGTAATTATGTATTAAAAACGAGACATAACAATGTAATATTTGCTAAAATAATGTTATAAAAGGAATTTCGAAATTTTGCGGAAAAACAAATATAGAAAATAATAATAGAAATGTTGTAAATAAACAAAAAGAATTTTGTAAATAATAGTTATAAACAGAAATTATAGGAAATACATTAAAAGCATCTAAACCTTAGGACTTTACAAACAATTATTTATTTTATATACTATTATTACAAAATGTTGAAAAACAATTTCAATTAAATTAAACAAATTACATAATGTATAGTATTTTGTTGGTACATGAAAATTAGGTTTATATTACATTATTTTAATTTTTTATAAATATATTTATAATTAAAGTTGCAACAACATTATATTTTTCACATTACAAAATATTTCACCTGGAAATTAAAGAAGAAAAAAAGTAAAACTCAAATAAAACAGAAATCGCCGCATAATACAACAATAGTTTTGCAATAAAAACAAATAAAACAACAATTAAATTAAAGAAAACAGTGAGAAAACAACAAATACTACAATTCGTATTAAATAACTTTATTGTTTTTGTAAATTTCTTTAACAAAATATTTATTTTAAGGAAAGAAAAAATAAAATACGTATTTGGTAATACAACTTAAGTATTAATATTAGTGAACAAACAAACAAACGAATGAATGAATGAATGAATAAATGGTTGAATGTAACAATGAAAGCATAGAGAAAGAAAAATAAATAAGAAACAAACTAACAAAAAATTGTAAAAAAAAACAAATATAAAATTAAAAACCAAAATACTTGTATTTCGTCACGCTAATTTACGCGGTTTTTTCAAGACTTTTATTACATGATTATTTTATTATATTTATTGTTGTTTGTTGCTGATGATGTCGAGGATGTTGTTGTTTTGTTGCTGCCGTTATATTTACCAATTTTACAAGACTCTCACAGAAAGTAAAAGCAAACGAGAGTGGTGTGTGATAGGGAGGTCGAATTTATTATAAGGAGGAGTAATTAAAATTGACCAACATTTACCGTTAATCATAGGCATCTGTAACATTGTTATCGTTGTGGTAATTGTTGTGTTAGGTTCATAACTATACATTTTATCTGTTATTTGTGATTGTAATGATTACAAACAGAAAATTATGTTTATTTTTTGTTTATTTCATACATTTTCATTAAATTGTTACTTAATTATTATTGTTATTATCGTTAGTTTTATTAACTCTACTTCCTATAAACTATTGCCCAGTAAATTTTCAAGTGCAGCCATTAGTGGTCCATCTAGCAATATGTAAAGCAACAATGAACTTAAATTGATCAGTAAGAAACAACCAATAAATACCGCCAACTGAAATATTACAAAAGAAAATCAACATGAAATCTATTTGCTTTATCGTGATGAACTCACCGTTTGTCCTGTTGACCAATATATGGGTACATCGGCCGTAAATATTAGCAGACGTATTATTATCGGTGTGATGATTAAATTAATCGGTGTTAGTTTTTCGAAAACATGGGCATATTTGAAACTTAGAATTTTGTAAATTATATCTGTTTAGAGATTAAAGGAAATAAATGGGGAAAAAGGTTATTTGTAGGGAAATAAAATATTTGCTCTAAAGTATGTTTTATATTGCTATGTGCCAAATTCTTTCAACTACTAGACAGCTCAAATTCATAAATTGCATAACTTTTTTCTACAATAAAATAATAGAAAGAAAATAGCAAAGTTTTTCTGCTGCAGAGCAGAAGCTTTCTATTACAACAAGGAACCTGAGAAAAGCTTTACGCTTAGAATAGGGTCTATAGTCTAGTCTATAGTCTAGTCTATAGTCTAATCTATAGCCTAGTCAATAGACTAGTCTATATTCTAGTCTATAGCCTAGTCAATAGACTAGTCTATATTCTAGTCTATAGTCTAGTCTATAGTCTAGTCTATAGTCTAGTCTATAGTCTAGTCTATAGTCTAGTCTATAGTCTAGTCTATAGTCTAGTCT
>NC_060951.1:12166487-12181243 GCF_022045245.1 Lucilia cuprina
AAATCTTTGATTCCCGAGCGCAACTAAAAAAGATAATTCAGTTGAAGGATTCAATGTTCAATTATGATATTCGTTCTACATTTTAAACTGGGAACACTTTTAAATCTTTTAGCTTTTTTTAAAAATAAAATTTTAAACGATATGGAACCGGAGGATGATATATTTGAGATACGCAATTATTTGTTTGATTTGCTTGTATGGTGATATGTTGATAAAACTGCGACTGACAGTTTTAGTTGTATCAGTTAACCTAGGACTTGGTGAAGTAAAACATTTGGTTGGATTCTTGAAAATTCTTAATGAAAAAATATAGGCATTTCATCACAATGCTATTACTTTGGATTCTACTATAGTGACCTGTTATTTCACGGTTTTTATATGAGGTATAGTTCAAACTTATGTCTTGTAAAGGGATACTCCAAGAACTTATTTCTATCTCAAAAATAAACTTAATGATTAGAATGTTGAAAAATTTCGATATACTAGAAAAATGCAAATTTAGTACAGAACAAGATCTTTTTGGATCCACTGAAGAAGGTTTACTATGGATATGGAACGGTCATCCTCTAAATCTACCAAAGCAATACAATGTAATGTTTAAGAATGCATGGTTCAAACCAATGCAAGTAGACACAGACTTTAATGAATCAGAAAATTAATAATAAGATGAAGCGTTTGACTATGACATCCTTTTGAAGTGGAATAAAGATTGTAGAAAAGTAAAGTAAAATTAACTAAATATATCGAAAACATAATCTAAAGAAAGCATCCAAAGTAGAATCTCCTTCAAAAGTAGACAATGGTAGAATATGGTTTGAACCATACACAGAGGGAAAGAGAAGTACACATGCCTGGTACCAAATTGACTCCAAAGCAGAGGGCGAAGTCGATTTAAAATTGTCGGCGGCTGAGCTAAAATAATTCGGCGGACGCTTACAGTCGGCTTTTTACAGAAACTTAAGCTATAAAAGTTATGTTCAAAAATAATATCAACATTTAAAGACTGAGTATCAAGTCTCTTTGCTTAAAATATTAATTCATTACCAAATAATGATATAGATACAGAATTTGGAAATTTTGTCCTTATATGCAGGGTATATTTACGAAAAACTCTTAAACGCACATTAAAGCTCTTAATACAAAATTTGCACCAAATATATAAAATATATACAAAATTATAAATTATCGCTTATATAATATAATTGTCCAACAATAATTCATTATGTTTCAAAACCAAAAAAAAAAAAAATAATTACAGTCTTACAGTCTATAGCCTAGTTAATATCCAAAGAAAAATATTAAACAATTTGAGTCGTCTTAAGCCGAATTTTTCGGCGGCGTCTCAAGCAACTAAATATTGTTTGGCGGCGACTAAGCGCCGACTCGAAGCCGGTCGACTTCGCCCTCTGCTCCAAAGATTTTATAATTTTCCATTGTCAATAGTGAGCTTACCAAATTTTTTTAGTATTCTACAACGAATGGTTGCAATGTTGACAACGTTGCGTTGTCTGATAACATAATGTTGTTTTTCGTATTTATATACATTGTAAATATTGATAAACTATAAACACGTTGGCCTCCGGTAGGTTAGTGGTTAGTGTTCTAGTCTAGTAGACCGTAGATGGTGGGTTCGATTCCCACCTGTGACACTAGATAAGGAGCGCACAACAGGCCCGATAGAGACCTAGGTGTATTTCTTCAGATTTGATATTGTATACATCCTCCTTTCAAACTAACTAACTAATCAAAACTAAATTAAATTTTCCCAATATTTTCGCTTTCTGTTCCACTGTTTGTTAAAACTCGTACCTTTTACAGTGGCTAGAGTTAATGATGTGATTTGTTGTTGTGCTAGCTATTGGAGTCTGTTTTACACACAGACACACACTGTGAAACAAAAACAAATACTAGTGTAAAGAAATATTATGCAATTTCCAATGACCTTTCTTTTTTTAATGTTGATGTTGTTATTGTTTTTACTTTGTGTTTTTTTGTGTTTTTGTTATAACATTTCATTTCCACTACTCTCTTCTTAAGGTGTGTGTTAGTGGTTTTTGTTTAAATTTATTTATTTTTTTATTTATGAATAATTAAGCATTAAAAATTGGTAAAATAACAAATGTGGATGAATATTTCTGCAAATTATAAATAATTAATGAAATGCTTTAAAAAAAATGTTGTGGTAGTCCTAAGATTTCTTGTTTGGCTTTTATTATTTGTATAAATTTAAAAATTTAGTAAAAATAAAGAATGGTCATAACATCTTAATTTTTTTGCCAGACTTGAATACTTGAATTTTTTTATATATATATGAATGTCTATACCTAACATCTCGTGAACAATGATGATGGTACTTCATTTAACCTACTTATTTATACTCTTTATTACACAGTTATCAGTTGTATAGATGTGTGTGCACAATGGAAATATGTATAAACGGAACCCGTTAATAAATTTGGCATACTTTACAAATGAGAAGAGAGCCGTTAAAAGAAAGAGAGTTATTGATCACGTTCCATTTTCATTTTGATTATTGTCGTAAAAACTAATATTTGAATGTATATCAGACTTAAAATATGATTTATTTCAGGAATTTACACGATAAGATCAATGTACAGTTGTTTCCGAATCCAGACAAATGAAAAAAAAAACTCAAACGCCATTGGTAAGTATCAAGATTTCCGAGCGTAAATACTCACTATAACCAGCTCCAAGGAATGCTCCATGTCTTTTTAAAGATTAATTAGGAATATATTTTGAGAAACTATCAATATAAAAACAGCTATATATATTTTAGGAAAAATTCATACATTCACTAATGTCCCAAATAATAAAAGGGAGAGAGGGTACTAATATCGCCCAATAGCAACATGTTTTACAATTTCCAAAGTTATGGGAAGAACTTCATTCTTGTCAAATATTTAGAGTCCAACAATTTACATTGACGACCGCCAGTATACATTTTGTAATGATCGCTTTACGAAAATTTGGCTAACATTTGATGTTGGTAATAGTCTCTCTCAATTTGTTTCCAGCACTCTCAGAAATCGCATTATTCGAATTTTTATAAATTGTTATATATTATTAGGGTTACCGCAAGATAAAACGATCAGACATTAAGAAATTTTGAAGTGCTTTCCGTGAAAGCCTGTTGCTTTAATCATACACGAAGATGACAATTTTGTACAATGTTCTGCCGATTCATATACAAGCACTTTGAACAAGTACTCGAATTATCTAATCTCTTGCCATAGCAGTAACGTTTAGGGATTGACAAGTATCCTGAGTCAAGCTCAATCAAAACCGGATACAAGATCAGGTGAAAAAATATATTAGTGCTATAAGGAATGTCATGTCCCTTCCTAATAATCTCTTGCCATAGCAGCAACGTTTAGGGAATGACAAGTATCCTGAGTCAAGCTCAATCAAAACCGGATACAAGATCAGGTGAAAAAATATATATTAGTGCTATAAGGAATGTCATGTCCCTTCCTAATATTTGGGTTTAAACCATAGCCACTACGTGGATTCTTAAGAAAAAAGTCTTTTGTCAAATCATTCCAAAGATACATTTGATCATCATCAGTTTATTGCCCCGGCAGAATAGAGATACTGTTAGGACCTCTCTTCCCCGGGATTGCAATACGTCAATATGGGATCTATCGTCATGAAAACATGCGGTATTATGACCCATTAGCCAATAATCAATACCCAATGCAGCCCTGCATCCTATTATCAACTCTTAGTTAGTTAGTTAGTTGGTTAGTTAGGTAGTTGGTTAGTTAGGTAGTTAGTTAGTTATTTACTTAGTTAGTTAGTTAGTTAGTTAGTTAGTTAGTTAGTTAGTTAGTTAGTTAGTTAGTTAGTTAGTTAGTTAGTTAGTTTGTTTGAAAGGAGGATATATACATATCAAATCCGAAAAAATACACATAGGCCTCTATCGAGACCGTTGTGTGCTCCTTTACCAGTACCACAGGTGGGAATCGAACTCACGACCTCCGGTCTACCAGACTAGAACACTAACCACTAACATACCGGAGGACATGTTAGTATAATAATTAGTGCTCAATATTGCCACAATTCACGAGAGAGATAAATCTCTCTCGAGTCGCAACCATTAGATAGATCCTACCGAATTACATTGCAAGGAAGTTTCTGTTATTTGAGTATCATAGGCGCCTTAGGAGTGCTGAAACCTTTCAATCGTTTGTATAGCTACTACAGACTCAGGCTTAGTCTATCATAACACATAACATCTTGTTATTTCTTTAATATTTTTAAAAACCATAAAAGTCCACAGAATTCTCCTGTAAATCCAACCTGCACTCCTCGATATTCAAAGCAATTGAAAAAATACAAAAGTTATTTCATATACTATCCAAATTGTTATATCTTTATGGAAATTAGCTATACTACTTTATCTATGTATAATGAAATTAGCAAATACTTCCTCTATTGTATTTTATTGGATGTAAAAAAAGTTTTTTGTTAAAATTTTTTATGTAAATTTAATTATAGACTATTTTTAGTAACATTGTAATCTTAAGTTAAATCAAAAGATTTCCTTTCTCTTGTAAACAATTAATGTTTGTAAATGATTGCCAAATTTTGTAAAATTCAATAAAAAACCAAATAACAAATATTTTGGCAATAATCTTGTCGAATTAACAACACTGATTTCCACAAAAATTTTGTATTTACAAGTACAATATTATGTCATGCAAAAAAGCATGAACAGCAATACTTACAACAAAACAACCTGGTATAAATAATGCTGATGATAGCAACAGGTATAGATACATTTGCAGATAATTTTAAAGATACAGTTAAACAGATACACAAACCCAAATGTGTACTGTAAGTATGAAGAGGTGTATGTATGTACAAACCATATAAGGTACTGAATATCTTTTAGATACCTACAACCGGTTTAAAACTTGCATCAATAATATGCTTTAGTTTACAGTTCCCTTTTTGTGTAATTTTATTCTTTTAAATTTTCTTTTGTTATAATTATTACTGGTTTTAAGAAAAAAAAGGATGTTTTTTGGTAACGTTTTGTTGAAAAAATTCCATGGATTCAATTAAAAAATTGTTTGTATGGTTTTATAAAGAAGTCTTTCATTGATTCAAAACAATATTTCTTTCGGGTTCAAGGCTAATTTAAGTTAAGTTTTAATTTTAATTTCAAGCTTAAACACCTATTAAGAAAAAGTGACTAATCTATAACATTTTTCTAAATTCAGCCTTAGAAAATCCCAAAATATTTAATCATATTTTAGTGCTAATAATTAAAACAAATTTAGATTTTAACACAAAATATTGAATAGATGCGGGGTTTTGAAAATATTGAGATTTTTTATATATATTAGTTTTTAGTGAATCATAGCCAAATGTCCAATGATATTTCAAGACAAATCCTTAAAATGAAATTAAAATCTACTGATTTTATACAGGAATTTGTTTGACACTGATAACATTTAAAAGATCAATGCTGGCGGATCACAAGCATTCAAGGAAATTTACTGTTACACAGGCTCCTTTTAACAGGGAAATGTAATGGAGCGGATAGCGAAATCTATTATAACATTTTTCATCACAATTATTATACGTTCCTCAAGATATCAAAATTTCCGTTCGTGCATAGTAGAGATCGTCAATTTGCTACTCCATTATTGCAACATTGGTGGTATTAATTTTAAAGAAGCTTTTCGTCCTTTAGGTCTTCCTCTTTAATATAAGTCCTACCCACAGTTGCATTATTGACCATATATGATTCTTTCTAACACATTAACTGTTAAATAATCAGTCATAATTAACTTCTCTTGCACGGTCTTCGAAATTTGATCACCGGGCTACTGGGTATACTTGACAATGATATATTTTCCGTAAAGAAAAGGGATTTTAGGAAGTTTAGCGGATTTAAAATCGTTCAAAGCAACCAAAGCGGCTTTAAAGTCAAAAAAAAGGCTGTAGTAACGGAACGATGGAAAGGATCAAAAAGATCATACAGATTCAGCCTAAGTAAGTTCAAAGTTAGTATGAGAATACTGTGAAACACTGGAAGGTAAGGTTAGGTTGATAGGAGTATGTATACTATATCAAATTCGATGAAACACACCTAGGCCACAATCGGGCCTGTTGTGCGCTCCTTATTATGAGAAATTATATCCAAATATCCTTATGCGCCGTTCTAGCAGTCATAACATCCCTAGGAACATTAAATATAAATTTTAAGGAATTTTCACCAGATGATAGCGTTTTATAACTTTCTTCCATATGTAAAAGTTCTAAATAGGACCAGAAAGATTCTATATCTTGTTGTATGTGACATCGAAAATAAATAAATAAAATAAATAAATAAAGTTATATATATCCAAAGCAAAAACTGGTTAATGGCTTTCATTTGTAATTACTTACCTAACAACATACCTTACAATGACAACTAGTTATCGCCTGGATTACATAGAAGTAGTCTAATAAGGTCTTACTAATAATGTATTATATAAATACTTTCTAATTCATTAGTCATATTGCCAGCAAAGATATAGAAGCTGTATACGTTTTATCGTGCGATTTACAATGACAACTTTTTCTAATTACTTGTAATCTTTTGTGGTAAGTACTTGCCTCCAATGATATCACCGTGCTATTGTGTAGGTAAATTTTAGCATTTTTAACCCTTACATGGTAATTAAAGCTTTTACTGGGTCGATAATACAATGTTTAGAAATTTAGTTTCCTGGGCATGTTTAGTTCCTTCGAATTTTTCTAATCACAAGGAGTGGACTCGGGTAGGTTAGTGTTTTGGTCTGGTAGACCGGAGGTGGTGGGTTCGATTCCCATCTGTGACACTGGTTAAGAAGCGCACAACAGGCCCGATAGAGGCCTAGGTGTATTTCTTCGGATTTGATTTGTATAAATCCTCCTTCAAACTAACTAACTAATCACAGAAGTTTTTTGTGGGTTAAATACATAGAATTTTTAATATTTTACATTTTTCAATATATTGGATTGTGTAATTTACCACTAAAATCAGCATATTGAGAGAAAAGCTAAAACTGCAACAATTTCAATTCTTATGTACACTTGTATCTAAACGCAATTGTGGTACTATTTATATCAGCGTTCTTACCAATTGATATCATAAGCAATTTATCATACTCATACTAATCACATAATTTCAAAGTAAAATATTCTGTTATAATTATTCGTAAATAAAGATTAAATAATATTCAATTTACTTCAATTTCCTACTTAACATTTTCAGATTTCAAATTAAATTTAAATACGTGAGATTAAAAGAAATTCATCTAATTTTAGATTAATATACAAATAAAACTTATTAACAGGTCAAATTCCTTATTTAAAAAATTTATATGGAAATATTTATGATGAGAGAAGAGAGAGTCACACACAGAGTGTGAGTGCACTTTAAGAAAAGTATTTTTTTTTTTTTTGAAAAACCAACACATATTTGATTTAATGTATGTTAAATATTATTACGTGTTTTCGTTTTATTGTTATTATCTTTTTGACAATATACAAAACATTTGCATCATAACGTTTGTTGGCCAGAAAACTTTTAAATCGAGAAAATACAAGCTAACAGCCAGCCATTCATATATCGACTCTAGTAAGTTAAAGACAGTAATAAAACCCAACAAACATTGCCACATACATATGTATGTACATACTCGCGGACCAAGAAAAAACTAAATATTTAATATAATCACTTAAGAAATATTACACCATTTACATACATAACTCACAATAAATATACAAATTTAGACACTTAATTAATTTTGATAATTGAAGAAGTAATAACTTAAGTATTCCACAATAATAAGTATAATGAGAAACTCTTAATTCTACAAGATTTATAGAAATACGATGAGGTATTCTATAATATGCAGTGGGTAAAAACCGGTATAAAAGTACCGAAATCGATACAATCCATTCTTAAAAGTGAGCTTACCTTGTTTGTTAACATAAAGGCAACAGATGTGTATAAATCAAAATAACACACTGTTATCATTTTGACAGCCACTGTTGTAATTTTGACAATGCATTGTTCTCATTTCGATTAAATAATACATTATTATACCCTTCACCTTCGTGAGAAGGGTATATATAAGTTTGTCATTCCGTTTGTAATTTCTATAATATAATTTTCCGACCCCATAAAGTATATATATTCTGGATCCTTATAGGTAGCGGAGTTGATTATCTGTCTGTCCGTCTGTGTGTTTGTTGAAATCAGTTTTTAGAGGACCGCAGATATCGGCGAGATCCGAATCTTCAATAATTCTGTTAGACATGCTTTCGAGAAGATCGCTATTTAAAATCAGCAAAATCGGAACACAAAAAAGGGGACTTTTTGGTACTTTTTCGTTTTACAAATGGTACTTTTTGAATTTTCTATAATATTGGACCTAAAAACATGTTAATAAACATTAAAGGCCTGAGGTTAATTTAAACCTATAAAAGGGGTACTTTTTTGGTACTTTTTCGTTCTACAAAAGGTACTTTTTGAATTTTCTATAATATTAAACCTAGAAACATTATGTAGAGCCTGGTTTAAGTGGGAACCCATAAAAGGAAAGTTTTTGGTACTTTTTCGTTCTTCAAAAGGTACTTTTTAAAATTTCTATAATATTGAACCTAGAAATATGAAGTTGTGCATGTAGAGCCCGGATTAATTTAGATCGTATAAAATGGGATACAATTGGTATTTTTTTGATTTTTTGTAATAAAATTCGTACTGACTGTTATTGAAAAATTATAAACACTTTGGTTTCAATTTAATACCAGACGTGTATAATTTGTAAATGTCCTTTTTTGTTCTGTGTACGGTATTTCAAAATGTCGACAGCGAGCAACCTTCAAGAAAGTCATTCTTTTAAACGATGTATGTATAATAATGCCGTTAAATAGCCCTGTTGAGCTAGAAACTCTATCGGTTACCAAAATATAATTCATCAAATCAGCTAAAGATAAATTATTACTCATTTAATTGTTATCTTTACAAAATACCATACATCGAACCCAGCATAGTTCTCATTCATACAATTCAAAAGCAAACATTAGACATAGATACGAGTATACGAAGTGTATGGCTAGTTCCATATACCCTTAATCATTCTGTATCTTAATCATTTAATATACACATTCCCTTCTATGGTCACACAATCCTCTGTGAAGTATCTGCCTTTTTTCGATATTACCAAACTTATGTATATCGAAAAATATATTTAACAGTACATCAGTCTTTTTCCCAACATCCTCTACCCGCAATTTGGATTTTAAGCCACAAGAACACGTGCTCCCCGAAGGTACCTGTTCAATAACCGGGAGAATCATACTCTTATCTCGTAGTATCAGATCTTTGGTTCGACCCCAGATCAGGTCATTCAACGAAAAGCCCAGGGACAATGTGATCCCAGTAGACTAAAAGTACTGGTAGATTGTCTTTTTCTAAGGATTGAAATCACACTAAGTTCGGGGAGATCATTAAATAATTCCTTAATTTCAAAGGCTAGTAGTAGTGAAATCGCTATCATGAGCACTAACCTGCGACAATTTTTTTTTGGCCTCATTATTACTTGCTATGTTCAAAGATTGTCAAATCAGCAACAGCTGTATCAACCGGAAGTTTTTTCCCCAGGAAAGAACATCCATTTACAGCCAACTTGATACAACAACAACCACTCATGACCAGTCAAAGAATATTTGTGTAAGTTAAGGCTTGTTTATGTTTCCATTAAAATTAGTTGGTCATCAAAATCCTTAGATTCCAAGGGCTATTTCAGTTTTCCCTTGTGGGATCTACAATATCTTTGTAATTATTGTGTGATGGCAAAGTTGTTAAAGAAGTAGTTTCCAACGAGTTTGATTTTAATAAATAGGATTTTGAATTTGTCCGTCAGTTTTCCAAGACCTTGTGTTATCTAACAAATTGTTTGGTTGATATTAGCCTTAAGGTTGTGTTTGCTTCTGGATTATTCGCTTAGCTTTAGTCTTGGGGTATTCCACAATAAAACGTTAAAGAGGGACAAATAAAGAGTTGCAATTTGAAGACAATTGACGTTAGTGCACGCGTCCATATTCTCGACGAAAAGCACTCCAACACAGCAGCGATATATTACGGCTAATTGCATGTTCTAAAACCTATCTCGATAACCAAATCAACCAAACATATGTGACAAGGAAATTGTGTAGACTTTGGCTGCTGCTGTTGGTACTTAAAAAACATTTGCAGCATTAAAAGGCAAACAAATGGATCTACTAGTAAAGTGAACAACTGCATGACTGATTGGTTGGCTGGCTGATTGACTGACTGACTAAATGAATGAACAAACTATCCAGTAAGTGAATGTGTTACAATATGCAAGTCATACAAACGATTCCCGCTTGAAAACACACACACAATAAAATAAAAATTGAACATTTTTTTTAAACCAAAAACTAAAAATAATGCAACACATAACAACTAATTCCAGCTTGAACTTTTCGCCAACGAAAGAAGAAAACAAACGGCTTTTCAGTTCACTTTCGTTTGCCGAACCATTAAGACGCGCAACACCAATAGTTAGATACATGGATACAATTTTTACTCCATTGGATTTTCATAATTAAAGGTCGCAAACAAAACGTTTTTACGCTTTTTTACAGCCAACAACCAAAAATCAAAAAAATAAAAGAAACAACAATAACAATAAACTAAAATATCACTCGCACTTTTATTTTGGTCTCTCATTAACAGAAAATATTTATCATTTTTATTTATTTATCTTTATAAGTTTTTATCTGTGTGTGAATGAATGGTTAGATGTAAAGAAGAAGAAGAAAAAACTACTCGATACTTTAGTAAAATTGTATCTATGAGTTTGTATTGTATTGTCTTGTCTTGTGTTAACTTAAGTTGAGATTGAAACTGAGGCTGAAGCTGAAACCGAACGAGCTGTGGTGCGTGTTGAAATATTTAGCATATTTTTATAAGCGTTGAAGACGCGCAGACGCAATTCATAATCGTGCGATCGGACAACACGGTCGGTCGTTCCATATTTAAAACGCGCTTGTTTTAATGGCAACAAAACGTTGAAATATACCAAACGGAAAGTAAAAGTTAAAAACGAAAAGAAAATTAATATTTAAAAAAAATTAAATTTAAAAGAACAACGTAAAAATACGTTACGAATTTTAAAGTTTTACAAAAAAAATTCTTAAAGCTAAAATTTATGAATAAATTATTAAAAGAAAATAATAAATAAAAATAAATAAATGAATATTGCATAATAAAATTTTGAAAAAAAAGAAAGAAGAAGAAAATAAATATTAGTAATATAAAAAAATATTATTAAACAAATAAATCAAATAAATGGTGTAAACAAATATTTACTCTTGGCTAAAGTGAAAGTTATTTTTTTTAACAAAAAATAATTTTTGTCATTTAAACCGTAATAATTTAACGAAATTTCAAAAAATACAATAATAATTAAAATAAAAAATAAAATCGAAATGCATGTGTTTCATTTAAGCCTATTGTGGGCTGCACTGCTAGTCCATATCACTTGGACTAAGGCAGCCATCGATCAAAATAATGCCAGTGAATTGACAAAATTAACAAATATAACAAACATGCTCAGTGCTAGTGATCAAATGACTCCTTTAAATTTACGTCTTCACGATGTAAATCCTTTAGTAAATTCCTCAATACCCTCGGATGCTGATATAGTGTCTAATATCGATTTAACGAATACATTACGCCTTAAGGATTTGCTTAATGTATTCGATCTAAATGTTATCGCTTCACAGTGGATTAATATTAGAAGCGAATTTTCAACAAATTGTTCACAGGATATTTATAAATATTTACAAGGATTAAGCAATTCCACATTGTGGTCTGTTAAAAGTAAGTTATTAGTTATAATATATAGTTTAATTTAAGGGGTTTCTAAAAGACTTTTTTAAGAAAAAATTTTCTGAAATTTGTTCTATAAATATTTGATAAATTGTTATGGATAAAGCAGTAAAAGTTTATTAAATTAAATGGAATACTGATAGATATTTGGTGTATCTTGACGAAACATATTTCATCCAAAATACCACAGATTTATTTTTTTAAGAAGATTACAATCTTATCCTAAAAATAATTGCTCCTAAATTTGTTATATGTTGCATTTTGCACTCCTTTTAAAAAGTTTCTTGAATGACAGGGGGTTTAAACTCTGGGGTTTTTCGAATCGCATCGCTACGTTAAGACTTTTTTTGATAAATGGACACTTTTAAATCCATGAACTTTATGTTATCTTACTCATAGAAATTGTGATACTTTAGAAACATCCATGGACACAATGACTCAATTTAGTGTGTCATAAAAATCATGGATATTATGTCACTGGACATTATGATACACCTCCATCTATAAGTCATTTATTTCCGATATTTTCTGATTCATTATAGTAATGAACGATATTTGACTTCCTGTGAAAATGCTTATATGCGGAGTAATTTTGAATCAGGTGAAATCGTGAAACGATGTTAAGCAATTTTAAATATCATAAAATATTTGTGCGCTACTTTAGCATTCTAAAACTTACAGATCTGATGCTATTGTGTTTTCAACAGAGGATCAAACTGTACGTCTGATACATGTCATAGAGTCTCTCAAGAACTTAAAACATACTACATACATATGTATATACCAATATTTATATTACCACGACCAATATTTATAATACCTGCAACCTAAATAAGAAAGTAAATTTACTACCAACTTTTGATATCGGCAAAAATAACATCCAGACAACATCCAGATGGGTTACTGGACGTACTCCAGAAAGAACTAGGGCTAGTCTCAAACTTATCCAAATATGTTAAAATATAAACATAGTTGTCCAATTCACATTCTATGTCGTATTGTTGTAGCATTGTATGTCATTAAAATTTTTTTGAAACAGAAACAAATTAATAATAAAATAATTACGACATACTACGATACAACTGTACAACACCGATTGTGAGTTGGACAAGTGTGTTCAACATTGGGATATCCTATGCGGGGGAACACTTATTTCACACTTACTTTATATCAAAGTAATCCCAAAACTGCTATCCCGCAAAATATTCCATGACCTATAGATGATTCATTTTAGTATTCACAATATGGTTCTATGTAATAGAGGCATGGATCATGCAGTACTACTAAATGGTTCATGGTTTAAGTATTTACATAATGTGTGTTGGGAAATATAACTCAAGCCAACAAATTGTAATCCTAAATACCTTAGGGTATGAATCTAGCCTCAGAATTTATATATCATAAGAGTTTGTGGATATATCAGGTCATAAAATTAAAAAAACACCCGTTTTGGTCATAATTAAGACTTTATATGACAGTGCGAAGACAACTATATTTATAAAATCTGTTATATCATCTGAAAGTGCAATCTATCAACTTTAAAATAAAGGGTTAACTTCAAATATATGTTCTACTTTTTTCGAGAGTAGAGCATTTCCATGTTTCAGGGTAAAGCTCATTACTACTTATTTCTTTTCCTTCTAAACAGTTTTCCACAATTTTATTGCAAGACTTAAATGGATATACAAAGGATAAATAGATGGACATGACTTAAACGACTTATAAATAGAAACGTTTTCAAAGTGACTTTAGCAATATTGGCATATTTTATGTTAAATATTTGATTCATGCGAACGTACCTTAAGTTCCATGCCTGACATAAGTATTTTATTACAAACCAAACAGTTATAAATTTTTTTTTACATAATTTTCAAATTTAACAATTATTAAGTTAAACATAATAATAAAATTTTTTTGATTCGTTTACAAAACACAATTGTCGTAAACGTAACACGTTAAAGGTTTGTCAAAATTAAATATTAAACAAGTCTTGGTTAAAAAAAAAATAATTAACACTTTCAATTAAATTTAATTAAATTAACCCAGATTTTGGTGGAAAAAAAATATTTATGTTTTATTTAAACATAATAATAGTACATAAAAAGTTTACCACACTCAATCGTTGTCGTAAAACCTAAAATCAAATTCAATATAACTGGCAGCAGTTAAAGTAGATTTTAGTATTAGGTATTTTGAAAATGGGCTAAAAACCCATATTTATTTAATTGTATTTTAATTATTGCTACAAGGTTGTTTTCAATCCATAAACAAATAAACAATCAAATTAAAAAAAAATTAAACATTTGCCAAAAAGTCAAACTTTTAAATAGCAGCGATCAAACGTTTACAACTGTTGAAGTTGTTTGTTTACTGGGGCCGAGTTATTTACAGATATGCATATGATTTGAAGGACTTGCACTTATGTTTTAATAAAAATTCTAAACCACATCTTAAGCAAATTAAATGTCATTGTTGTAGTAATTGATATTTTAAAGTGTGGATTGAGTCGACAGCCACACAACACCATTTAAGTAAAAACTATTAAAAATTCTTAAGTAATTAAGAGAATTAGAATTGTTGAAATAAACTGTAATTGCATACAAATAGCAAATTTATAACCGTATATAATATAACAAAAATCATTTTTAAATCCATTATACCAATCTATATATATAAAATTCTAACGTTACTGACTGACTGACTGACTGACTGACTGACTGATTGACTGATTCATCATCGCACAGCCTAAACGGTTAAAGCTAAAGAACTGAAATTTGGACAGGGGGTTGGTCTCCCACCAAATAGATCCACTAAGACGGGATTTTTGGAAATT